>NW_019385588.1:77477-113817 GCF_000671375.1 Centruroides sculpturatus
ATCGTTTGTTCTGTTGCATTGGGAGATGCCATTTTCTGACAGCTTGCTTGTAAATAATTTCTCAGAATGGAATAGAATCTGCTTTCTTGTTTTTCTTTGGATATGCCATAATTCACTGAATATTATTTCATTTTATGCCAGTATAATTTGGTTCTTGTTCTTGACAACATTAATTCTGGGTTGGTATATTTTCTATCTGTTGGTTTATTTTTTTGTGCAATTGTTTGATTTTTTTTGCTAATTATCTAATTATCATATTTTTTGTTGAGAATGATATTTAATCTAGTACTGTCATTTGTAATTTCATATAAGCTATTCTTTATGTCATTTGTTATTAGATAGCATCTCCTTATCTTGGCATTGCAATCTGCAAGAATAATTTTTCAGCTTTATATGACTAATTTATCATAAATTTCTTCCAGTTTCTAATAAATCTACTTTTAGTCTCCTCATTTTTGTCTCAAGTTCATACATTTATAAAAAAAAATACGTTAAACTATCTCCTTGATATATAGTTACCTAGATGCATAAGAGTCTATCTGATATGTATTTCATATTTTACATACTCTTTAGATATCTGTTATTGCTGATAAATCTGTATGACGTTCGTTTATCTGTTGTTTTGTAAAATATTGAGTAAAACTGATCTTTACACTCTGTTGCAACATTTAGCGAAAAGATTTTACAAAAGAAAATTTGCATTTCAAAAATAAGATCTTTACAATTAATTCTCACAAAGATTCCCGAATCGATACAATTATATTAGCCTATTTATGATTTTAATTCGTTTGTTTCACTTCTTGTGCCATCGTATGTTTCCTTTGATATGCATTTTAATAAATACATGTATAAAGTATTTAATACTAATTCTTAATAAAGTGATATAGCGTAATAAATGATGCAATACAATATAACGAATACGCTATAAATTATTTGACAAATTTGTTTATTTTTCTGAATTGAATGAATAATCTCATTAGTAACAGGTTAAAATAGATGCAAACTATTGATATTAAAGTCAAACCTGTATATAGCGAAAACCTGTCTACTACGGAAGAGTTGATCGGTCCCTTGGGGTTCCGTTATAAGACAGTTTTGACTGTATATTCTTTTTATAGCCAAACTTAGAAATAATAATAATGAAACCGTGATAATAGTTTGTCTTAGATTTATTGAAACTATTCTTTAATTTGTAAAATCCAAGCCTCTATTCTGTATAATGTCGCGTGTTTTGTGAAAAGTTTTAACTAACTCGTGAAAAGTTTTCTTTCATTGTTGCACGTCGTCCACAAACTAGTGAAGTTTTAATTGTCAATAGTGAAATCTTTCTATCGATTCGTAAAATCTTTGTGAGAATTAATTGCAAAGATCTTATTTTTGAAATGCATAGGCCTAATATGCATTTCTTGTAAAAACAACATGTGTCAAAATTGGGCGAAAATATGTTTTTCATAGCGTCTGGCAACTCTAATGGTGGGTGATTTGCCATGAAATATTACGCAACAACAGCAAATTCTAAGAGAGATATTCTACATGAAAGATTTGAGGGGTTACAAAAACCACACTTGTCAGCAGTTAATGTGACGATTTATTCACAAAAACAGTAATTCTCAAGGACATCTGATGTTTTTGAGAGAAAGGTTTACTTACAAGAGGGCCAACTACATTGAAGGTATTCTGGAACACAGTAAACTCAACTTCATTAGAAGATATCCGCTATTGATGTTTGCCGCCAAGAAAGAAGAAGAAAAAAGTTGTTTGAGAAGCAAAAGTTCATGAAATTAGCCACACAAACCAAAAAAGAAAGGGAATAGGAAAGTGTGTCGTGACTCCTGATTGCAAGTATTTAAGCATTACCCATTATTGAGTACAAGCTGAATCTCAAAACAGCATGAATTATAAAAGTCACTGAAGAGACTGTTCTAATCTGTAACACATTCTGGGTTATACAAAAATTTGATTAGAAGTAGCAGGAAGTGGATCAATGAGTTGACACTGCCACAAGCCTACAAAGATCCAATACTTATACGAGACAAGAAACTTGTGGACTGCTTGAAGTTGTCAGCTTTCCTACCGAAGGCAGAGAAGTTCTACGTAAGTCTGTGAAGTGTTTCAGGTGATAAACAATATGTGGATATTGAAGAGGAAGACAACAGCAGTGGCTACGAGGACTCAGGAATGATACGTGCAAACTTTTTATGCAAAAAGAACTGTGGGAATAAAGTTTCTGGGAAGAACATCATATGTCAGTAAACCAAAACTTTAATTTTTCTTGGGGTCTGCCAAACGCAATATTCTGACAATGTACCAAAACCTTCAGAATATCTCACAGTTTTGGCAATTTAATAGAAATTTTCTTTTCAATTTTTTTTAACAATATGTATTTTGACATATACTGTTTTTACAAAAAAAGGTTTATATTATTTTTTTCGTGAAGTCTTTTCTCTAAATGCTATAACGGAGTGTAATATCATCAGAGTGTAATACAACAGGGAGTCGCTGTCATCTTACTTTTCTTATATTGCTACTATATCGATATATTTTTGCATATTATTTTTAAATAGTCTTAGTTTATACAGGCTATTCACGTTCTATGTTTTTATTGCGATCCGTGATCGTTTGCCCATTATTGCATTCGATTAACCAGCTGTTACCGTTAGGATCAACTTAAACGTTATGAAAATACGAACTTCAGAGACTATTAATTCTAATCATTTAAGCTCTAATCCTTTTTCTTAATTCGAATTTTATATATTTCAATCAAATATCTTTTTCATAATTTTTCATTATTTTACGCATTTAAAAAAATTTAAATATTATATTAACAGTTTATCGTTTTATTATATTTATTTTTTTATTATATTTTAATTTTTAAAAATATTTCATTAATTTTATATAGTTTTAAATTTTATGCTACAGATGGCGACACATCTCTAACAGTTACATTTGACTTTATACGTGTTTAATGTTAAAAGAAAAAGAGTTGTTTAAAAAAACATAAATTCAGTTCGAAAATTATACGTTTTAAAATATTCTTAATTTATTTTAAAATAGCTGTAAAAGTAAAATTAATAAGTTTTTGGATTAATTTGAAGATATAAAACTTTTTACTATTTTTATTTGTAAATACAGTAAAACCTCTGAACAGACACTGACGGGAACATTAAAAACTAGGCGTTTTTGGAGGTTAGACTATGATAAAATTTTCAGCATTACATCCATATTTTAGTTATATTGAAATTTCTATGGTATTTGTTTTTCAAGAAATTTGGAATTCATAATTTATTTTTACATGTGACATTTTGAGCTTTTTTAATTAATTTATAAAATGTGGACCATTTTTTACTAAATTATTGTAATATTTCCTATTTTCTTTTATACTCGACAGTACAAAACTTTTGATCTTTTACTTCACAATAAAATATTTATACTCATGAGCAAAAGCAGGGATGTTAAACGTAATATAATTAAGAAATTGTTTAAGTATATTAAACCACTTAAATGTTAATAAGATTTTTGTATAT
The DNA here is from genome assembly GCF_000671375.1 of Centruroides sculpturatus. NCBI lineage: Eukaryota > Metazoa > Arthropoda > Arachnida > Scorpiones > Buthidae > Centruroides > Centruroides sculpturatus. The sequence continues at coordinate 81,002 of NW_019385588.1, forward strand.
TATTTTATTATTATTCTTATTAATTTTATGTATAAATTATCTTCTAAAATATTAAAATATCACTTATAAAAATGAATATAATATTCTTGGCAATACTCCAACGAGGTTCATATCTTACTTAGGCGAATTAATTAAGTTTTGAGTGATCATTGACAGATAAATGTGAAAGGCTGCTGAATTTTTTAAACTATTTTAAGCAAAGATACTTTTAAATTTTATATATACTTATAAATATTAATATTTTAAAAATATTTTGTATTTAGATAGATGAACCCATTCAAAACTATCAAATATAACAGTAAAACGTATAGATTTTTACTGTTAAAATTGTTAAAATAAAATATTTATATAAAATACCACTTGAAAGGAAATAGCTTAAATTTTGGGCTATTTTAATATTTAAGTCGAACATATTTTTTTAATAAGTTTATTTATTATGATTTCTGTTTGTACTTCGATTAATTTTACTTAAATAAATATAAAGATCATGCAGGTGAGGAAATCAATCAGTTGGGAAATTTCTTGATAAGCAGAACTTGTTTATTTATCATATTTCTTGATTGTTTATATTTAGTTAAGGTAATTAAAATTACTTAAACTTAATAATTATAATCTTAAATTTAATTTAAATTGTTTTAATTCGCGAATGAATTCGTTTAAATGAAAATTACATCAATCTTTCAGTTTTGTAATAATTTTATTTACTATATAAAATAATAAAATAAAATAAATATTTTAATATTTATTTTATATAAATTAAATTTAAATATCCTTTATGTAATAAATTGTTTTCCTTAAAAATAAATATTTTTTTTTATTTTTATTCGGTCTTTTTCCATGGAAAATACTGCAAAATGTTTTAAAAATTTAGAAGATTACAAATAATAAATTTTTTATCACACGCAAAATAATCTGCTTCAATTTAAAGGTTACATTTATTTTTGTAGATTATGCAGAATTTTCCTATGTAACATCGCACTCATTAATTACAGCTGACAATACGACTGTGAGGAAGAAAAAATTAAGGAAAAAATATTACATATTAATCACAAATTTCATTTAGTTAATTAGTGGAAAGATATAGACCTAATCAAAATTAAATTAAATCTTTTTCTCTAAAAAATATAAGCTAGATAACTACAAAAGAATGTTTTTTTTTTTTTAAATAAACTTTATACTGCAAAGGTTTGAAGTGCATTTATTGCTGATGACAAAGTAAAAACGATGTCACCTTCAGATGTTTTCTCAATATACTTTGACAAACTAAAAATTTCGAAAGCTGAAGGATCCTTTGAGTTACGTATTGAAAACGTAACTTTTAAAATATAAACTATCCATCTACAGTTATTATACTGTGGATACATTTTCAAAATCTATCATTTTCCACACTTTAATACCAATATTTCTTTTTTATAAGTAACGAAACTTCTTATAAAATAATCCCGGTTGTTAAACACTATATCATTTAATTGTTAAGCAATTTAAATATTTAAAATTTATGTAATATAATTTTGAAGCTACTTTAAGATATTTTCGAATTGTTTAAAAATAAAGTTTTAAGTTGAAATTGTATGTATTATATTGGACATATAGTAACTAGATGACAGCATCTGGAAATACAATCAGAATTTTCGTTTTTCCAGTTTTTTTTTTACCAAGAGATTTTAATCTGAAAATATTATATATTCTTCTATAGATCACGTTTCATTTTTATTCATGACAATTTCTTATATGAGATTTTACAAATGATGAATTGCTGTCGTCGAACAGGAGCGCATCTTAGAAACATTTGATCGTTTGACTAGACAATAAACATTTAGATGAGATATAGAATTTTTATTGTNAAACAATTTGTTATTATTTCTTTGTTCAGTATCTGAATAAACGATTTAATAAAGTGAGATAATATGGCAATTCTTATTTAATATTTAGTCCGAAATTGATCATGAAATAAAAAACATCCAGCAACTCGTTGCGTAACTTTCCCGGCAACATTTGAAACTACATATGCGGCGCCATCTGTAATGATATTTTACTACTAAAAATTTTTTTTTACTTTTATTTATTATAAAATGGCAAAAGCTTAATTCAATATTAAGCTGTTTGCCATTTTATAATAATTAAAAGTGTAGGTTTGGGTTTTATTTTTTTAAAAATTGTAAATGATAATAACGAGTAAAATAGACCTTAAGTCTGATCCTACTGGTCTACCCTACACGATCCCCATTATCCTCCCATCCCTTTTAATCCTCCCGACCTTTAAATCACCAAAATTTAATAGTATCAATCCTTCTAATAAACAAACCTCCCTGCAAAATTTCAGAAATTTCCGACAAAAACCACTATAGTTATTATGTTTCAAAGGGAAAGCCCCCATACACACTTAACATCTATACATACAGAAATTACACCCGAAATTTTTGCATTTCTCGACGTTTTAAAGTGTCCTAAGTCCAAAAATGTAAAAATCTTGGGAAGTCATTTTTTTGACCGATTGCCAAACTTTCGCTCCTTTATAAAACAGCCGGGAAAGTAATAGTACATTTAAATCTTAAAATTCAATTTTGTTAGCATACTTTACAGCTAAATTTTAAAGAAATATGTTTTTTATTTCATCACTTTCGTAAATTTCGTGATTTCGTGCATTGATACAGCCTTGTATACCACATGGTGTTTCAACGCATCACGTAGTCAAGTCGTGATTCATCAATAACTTTTGGTGCATCGCGGCATTTTTGCTTCTTGTGTAATGTTTAAATTGGTTCAAATAAGATTTTCTTGTAATGAGTGTTTAATTTAAAGTCCATTTTAGTATTTAAAAAGTGCATTTCATGACACTACGTTGCATAATTAAAAAATCTGTATGATAAACTGTAAATACAATAATTTTATATGACTTATACCAAATATANTTGGTCTGATAAATCACAATATAATACCTGAATCTCCAAACATAAATCCACTAGAAATACTAAACATATAAACAAATCGATAATAGAGCTTCCCGAAGTGAATACATAATAAATTCAGAAGGCAAGACCTTTTCAATTCTGCCATTAAACATATATAATTGAGCTTGAGTCGTTAATTTTAGAAAGTTACAATCCATTTTAGTCTGTTTAACATCTTTGGCTTTACGAATGTTTTAATTTATAACGTTAGGTCCTTTATATAGCAAAATCATGAACTGTACAATATAGCATTTAAATCTCCAGTTATAACAACAAAAAGAATAGAGCTTCTCAAAATTTCGTATGTACGAAAAACTTCAAATAGTATTTGCTGTTGTTCGAGAAGTACATTTACCATAATTTTAACCAAAATTTTATGTCAGGTTATTTATTTCTAATTTATTAATCAATAAATAAACAATAATGTAATTATTTCTTTTTTAGGTATATATAATTTCTTCCATTTTTCAAAATGGGAGACTTTTTAATTGTACGCAATATCGTGTAAACTTTCATTTATTATTTGCAGCAGACAAAGGACTTGAAATTTGAGTCTCCACAAAGCGTAAGTCTTGGATAGGTGTATTTAAATTAATAATATGTCATTGCAGAGTATTCTCAGAAGTAGAAAACGGGGTAAAAGAATCCGAGTATACCAGCTCCTCCAACACATAGCTATACGTCAAAGAATAATTGCCCAACAGAATAGAATCACCTCGGAGTTTAGGATATTTACCTGCTTTCTTTAACTCGCTTAAAAAAGGAATTAATTGTTTTCGTCTTAATCTAGATCTTTTAGTGAGGTCCTGTGAAATTTGAGTTTCTTTCCATAGATTCGATAGATTTTGTTGTTTCATTTTTATAAAACTCGAATAAATATAATCTCTTATTTGAGAATTTTTAATAATTAATTTAATTGTTGGATACTGTGATTTAGTTATTGGAATAATCGCTATTAGATCATCCATTGTAACTTCATGTAATTCAAATGATTCTTTAATAAGATTAAACACTTCTAACTTGGTAGGACTGGTTTTACTAGGATATCTATAAAACATTATATTATTACGATGTTGCACATTAACCATATTGTCCATTCGATAGTGCATACTTTCATTTTCTATTTTCAAATTAACAATTTGTTGTTCAAGATTAATTATTTGGCTATTAATTTTCTGATTCTGATCCTTAGTTTCTTGAATACTATTACGAATCTGGTCCAAATCTTCTTTAATAATAGTCATTTGATTTAAAATTCTCGTGTTAGAAACATTAATTAATTCGGAAATTTTATTCCATAGTGTCAAACCCGACATATCAGATGAATTTTCCAATTTTCCTGGTGAAGATAAAAAATCAAATGGCTCACCTGATATTTGTGAACTTAGAAGTGATGTTTCAGGGTTCAAACCTGCATTTGCAGAGAGTGGTTCAGGAGAAGTTCTTTCTACGTGTTCATTACAATCTGTGATTAACATAATATTAGTGGTCGAAGCAGTTTCCTTTCTACTAATTGATTTTGCCTTTTGACGTGGTGGTCTTCCTCTTTTAGTTGGCGAACGTTGCATATTAATTATATTGATAAATTTTCCAGTACTTATAATGGTTCCATACAGCACAAACAAAAAATTTAACGTAAAATTATTTGTCAGGATACGTTCTTTACCTGTGATTGAAGTGAGTAGTAAAACGCGCCAGCAGCTTCGGCAGACAGAAGCGCCCCCCCCTGCCACTTAATATAAATATTATAATTAAATAAAAATTAACAATTATTTTCATTTTATTTTAAAATATTTGTTTATGTACCATCATTTTCCATGCAAGAAAAATTATATAACATGCTCCAGTATCACAAATCAAATTCAACCTATAAATCTCTCCCTATCTTTAATGATATTGTATTTTTAAACTAAATTAACACTTATAACAATATTTATCATTTAATATATTAATATAATCTATTTTAGCCGTTGGAAAAATTTTCTATATTCATTCCTGAAGTGTTCTTTCTATCAAGTGAAATTGGCTGAATCATGACAAAATTTTCATTAAGCTGTCATCTTTAATCTATTAATTCTTCTTGATTTATTATAATCGATAAAATTTTAAAAATAGTTTAAAAATAAACTCTTCCTGGTGTTATAATTCACAACAATGTTAAAAATCTAGAAATTAGGCTTTAAAAATATAGAAAATTTTCATATTTTCTTTATCTTCCAAGCAATTTAATAAGCTGTAGTCATGTTTATGTTAAAAACAAGTTAAATGTTGTACACATTCACCAATATATTTTAAATTAATTTATAAAATTATGGACAAAACAAATAACTTTAATAAAAGACATGCCAATTTTACTAAAACTTGGCATATCTTTTATTAAAGCCATTTTTATAATTGTATTATAAATAAATGATCTGTCTGGATGTCTGTATTTTTAAATAAGATCTTTGATCACTTCTAAATATTCTCTAGAAGAAATGATGATCTTAATGATCATTAATCAACGAGAATTAATTCAGATTAAGTTTAACTCAATAAGGATTTTATTCTCCTACTCGAAATTTTACTAATAACATATACAATATCTTTGATACAAAAAATAAAGAGATTATTAATGTGTAAACTTCTATAACTGACACTGATGCTGTTAAAATTTTTTGCTTGTATTATTTAAAAAAAATAGGCAGATTTACTCTGTAAAATCTTTGCAGTTAGTAACAAAAAGGTTTAGATTAAGTAATAATTTTAATAAATAAAAATTTATTCGAAGTACTGTTATTTTATACACAAAAAATAATTTTATAATGTTAAATACACCTGATATATAAAAATTACTTTAAAATTTTAAATATTTTAATTATATTTTATATATTAATATTTGTATAATGCTATACATAAATTTAAATATTAAAAACAAAAACTAAATAAACACTTATTACAGTTAAGTTTATAATTTTTTTTTTGTTTTTATTTTTTAAAAATTTTGAAAATTTTACAAGTTTTAAGCTTTTAAAATAAAGTAAAATCTTTATTTTTTCTGTATCTTCAGCGCCATTTTGCAAGTATCTTAGAAAATATTTCTAAATAAATAAAACATTTTGCATTTCTTCAATAATTAAATCTATTTTAAATTAAATAATTGATATCTCNAAAAATGAATAATAAATCCGATTTAAATAAGGATTTAACAGCATGTTTTTTAATTTTTGGAACCTAACCCTCCTTTTCACACTACTGTAATTCTTTGTTTCGTATAACACGGATTCACATAACACGGCAATTTTTTGGAACGTAACTCCCGTGTTATACGGGGGTTACTTGTACAGTGAATAATTTGTATAAAATCAACAAATAAAAACCAAGAAATATTTTTAACAATTTACATAATAAACAGTTCTATAAAAAAATGACAAAAAAGTAATTAAAATTGGTATAGTAATTTAAAAAACAATTAAAAACATCGTCTTAAATAATTGGACTTATAGATATACGTAAACATAATTAAGCTAAATCATTTATAAAATGTTTTTGTTTTTTTTTATCACTATATCAAATTTCTCGATATACGGTAATTTTATTGTGTTAATTTTTTTCTAGTTAATATCTTTTAGAGGATAGAAATGAGTTACCGAAGAATAAGCATCCATTCCCAAGAGTACCCTTAAAAATTTATTTTGAGCCATATGAAATCTATGTAAAACCTATTGTGGGCATTATCATAAATATTAACACTGTAACTCAGTTCAGGTTCTAGTATAATCTTACAAAGGTTTTTTGAAACACAGGACTCTATAAAATTTAAGATTGTTTACCGCATCTAGAAACAAAGAAAACGACTCAACTTAATAGTTCATACGAGTGGACCAAGTTAAACTTTGGTCTACATGTAATTCAAGATATTTTATATGTGCAACTTCTTTTATATTTTAATTATCAATAACCAAATTAAAATCTTCAGAGTATTCTTTGTTAATTTTATTTGAAAAAACTATAAAATTAGTTTTATTCCTTTTTATCGTAGGTTTGTTCACTTTAAAATATAGGTTCAATAGTCCAAGTATGTTACTTAGACTATTGAACCTAAACTATCTTTCACCGCACTTTTATCCTTTCCAAAGAAGACAGAATAATATCATCCATGTACAAAAGTAAAGACTGCCTTGAAGATTGAAAACATCATTAATGAAAAAGTTGAATAGCAAAGGTCCCAGCACTGATCCTTCGGGAATAACAATATGCGATGTGTAAAAAATTTGGAGACAGCACCATCAATCTTTAAGGCGTGAATGCGATTTCGGAGATAGTCCAATAATCAATCCAAGGAACACTTTCTTATACCAAAGACATATTAGTTTATTCTTTAAAAAATTTAAATTAATAGAGTCAAAGGCATTTGATATGTCTGTAAATTACAATTACTGTAACAAACATTTCAGCATTATCCAAAGATGATATCAAGTGATAAATGTACAGAGTTAAAGCATCAATTGTAGATAATTGCTTTAAAACCAAATTAATTACAATTTATAAGATTAAACTTATGAACAAAATTCGCTAATCGACGACAATAAAAAAAAATTTCGAAAATCTTAGCTACGTTTAAAATTGGGAAAATTGGCCGATAATTTGTAACTACTCTTTTCAACCACTCTTATAAAGGATAAACTATGTTGTTCTTAAAACATTGAGGAAATTTTCCATTTGAGAACGACAAATTTATTACGAATAGTTGTTGACGGCAGTAACTTACAATACTTATTTATACTTATCAATAGTATGTCATAAAAATATTCTGGAACTATATCTAGCTCTTGCAAAATAGTTTCAAGAGAAAGATGCTGACAAGGCATTACCCTTATTACAAAACATAATTAATAAAGGAGTAAACCCTTTTTAATTATACGTCTAGTAACTTTTATGAAATTCTCCTCCATTTACGAGTTTTTATCAGGAGCAAGAATCAAAATAGGAAGACGACCAGATATTGGTGTTGGCAGTACCTTAGACTGGATCTCGGGATTATTTAGAACGTAGTCTAACATAGACCGAGAATCTGACTCTGGGAACAAGAACGTTCGCTGCAATTGTCAAATTATGTTGAATACAAAAATTGTACATATGTGTAAACTAAATAGAGTTTTGCTTCAATAGATCGATATTAAAGCCATCAGTAACATACACATACTTAAGATTTTGTCTACTATCAAAGTAGCAAAGTATTTTTTTTTTCAAATTCAAGGAAAGTACAGTATCTCTATACTTATTAAGTATAGAGATACTGTACTTTATATACTGTAATAGCAATCTATTCATAGATATTATCATCAGAAATCAAGTTAACCGTATAGTTTTACAATTTTCATATTGTCGCAAATAAATGGTACCGTTGGGAGTTTACTTGTGAGAANAGCTTAATTCAATATTAAGCTGCTTGCCATTTTATAATAATTAAAAGTGTAGGTTTGGGTTTTATTTTTTTAAAAATTGTAAATGATAATAACGAGTAAAATAGACCTTAAGTCTGATCCTACTGGTCTACCCTACACGATCCCCATTATCCTCCCATCCCTTTTAATCCTCCCGACCTTTAAATCACCAAAATTTAATAGTATCAATCCTTCTAATAAACAAACCTCCCTGCAAAATTTCAGAAATTTCCGACAAAAACCACTATAGTTATTATGTTTCAAAGGGAAAGCCCCCATACACACTTAACATCTATACATACAGAAATTACCCCCGAAATTTTTGCATTTCTCGACGTTTTAAAGTGTCCTAAGTCCAAAAATGTAAAAATCTTGGGATGTCATTTTTTGACCGATTGCCATACTTTCGCTCCTTTATAAAACAGCCGGGAAAGTAATAGTACATTTAAATCTTAAAATTCAATTTTGTTAGCATACTTTACAGCTAAATTTTAAAGAAATATGTTTTTTATTTCATCACTTTCGTAAATTTCGTGATTTCGTGCATTGATACAGCCTTGTATACCACATGGTGTTTCAACGCATCACGTAGTCAAGTCGTGATTCATCAATAACTTTTGGTGCATCGCGGCATTTTTGCTTCTTGTGTAATGTTTAAATTGGTTCAAATAAGATTTTCTTGTAATGAGTGTTTAATTTAAAGTCCATTTTAGTATTTAAAAAGTGCATTTCATGACACTACGTTGCATAATTAAAAAATCTGTATGATAAACTGTAAATACAATAATTTTATATGACTTATACCAAATATAAAATACAATACGTGAAAAAATTTCGGTTTTTTCATTATATCAAATTTCATTCGATTTTTAATATAAATAACTTATATTAAAAATCGAATGAAATTTAATCTTCGTATGTAATGGAATTGATTATAATACTTTAAAATATAAGCGTTTATCTACTCTTCAAATTCAAGTAAAAGCACTATAGATCAAGTTTAAAATGAGTAAGGGCGATTTTTGTTTTTTGTTGTAATTGTTTACTTAATAGTTTTCTTTTCTTCTTATTAAAAAAAAAATCCAGCAACGAGCTGCTTAACTTTCCCGGTTATATGTAAAACTGCGTGTGTGGCGCATCTGTTGATATTTTATTATTAAAAACCTGTTATATTTTTAATTACTGTATTATAAAATGGCAAAAAGCTTAATATTGAGGGTAGGACTGAAATTTTGCAGGAGGTTTGTGTATTGGGAATTGAAACTATTCGAGGGTTTTTCTGCATGTATGGATGTCAGTACAGTCGACCCCCCTATAACACAGTAGATACGTTCCTGTTTTTATGAATCCAGCTTTTAGGAGTCCAGCCAATCACAGCCCGGCACGTATGCAGTTTACTGACTACGGCTGTTTGAAAGGTTTCTTCCATAAAATTAATCGATTCTAGACTAATTCAACTCAACATTTCCAAAATACGTATATTTTTTGGGAATAATCCATATAAACTGTGCTATAAACAAAAAATTGTAGGATTACTTACCGAGTGTGCACCGTTCGACTACGCTGTTGCTTAAGTTTGTTTTCGTCGTGGAGATTGTCATCGAATGGCGCTCGTGTGCTTCCTGATAAATTATTTTTTTTGCGAAAAATTCGCTGAACTTTAGAGACATCATTACTATAAATATAATTTTTATGGACGTTAAATAATAAATGGTTTTTTGGTAGGTCCGCTGCTCGTTTAAACTCAACGGTTTGTGCAATCCTGTCGCGACCCGAGTCGGCAATGACGTTTAACCGAATTATAGGAGTTTTTATAGCATGTTTGTTCGAGTATTGTCGCAATTTTTTCGCCGTGATATAGGAATTCGAACTATAGGAACCCGTGTTATAGGGGGATCGACTGTATGTGTATGTGTGTGGGGGCACGATTTTATTCACCCTGTTTGAAGCTTAATAACACCTGTGCTTTTTTGTCGAAAATTTCTGAAATTTTGCAAGGAGGTTTGTTTATTAGGAGATTGATGCTATTAAATTTTGGTGGTTAAAGATCGAGAGGGTGGGAAGATAATGGGAATCGTATGTATCTCCAGTAGGGTCGGACTTAATGACGAATTTACTCGTTATTAGAATTTACAAATTTTTTATAAAACTCATCCCTAGTTTCAAAATTAAGTTTTTTGCTATTTTATAATAACTAAAAATGTAACAATTTTCTAAATAAAATATCATAATAGATGGTACTACACATGCAGTTTTACATGTTGCTGGGAACGTTAAGCAACTCGTTACTGTATTTTTATCATTCGTAATACGAAATGGGATTTATATCTTCATAATTTCCAGTAAAAAAATCAAACAAAACCAGAAATATTTATGAATCTTATGCGTTCAGCAGATAAGAGATTTGAGAGATGATTCAGACTTGGCAAACTTCAATTTAATCTTCTCCATCTGAATTTAAAATTTTAGGCGAAATGAGGAAAAAGTCTGGAAATACCCTTTTATATCGAGAAATATTCCTGTGTGCCATGATAATAGTCGGATGGGAGCCTCTACCTTGTGGTGAGGGTGGCGTTCGTGACCGCCATCTTGAATACAGATCACAATTTTAAAATAGGAAAGGGTCATGTCATATATCAATTAAGCCTATAATTCACCCAGAAACGCATGGAAGCATCCATTTTCCTCTAACTTTATTCATTTAGGAGTTGGCTATTCACATGCAGTTATTACTTTGTCTGACACCGAACGTGTTTATGTTAGGTGTTACAAAGTCGTTACAGGTAAATCATCATGTCATTAACAACTGGATACCAAGGACTGGAGTCAAAGTCCAAAACAGTCAAATTCCAAAAATTCTATTTAAATTTAATTGACTTACGATGTTTCACAAGAGTTATAAATTACAACGTTTAAAATATAGGTTCCACACACACACAAAAAAAAAAATTAGAGTTCAAATAGTCCGTTAATCCTGAATAGGTCCGTCGAAAAGGCACCTTACGATGCAATCTCTGAGACTTAGCTAGATGTAAGCTCCTTCTGGCGTTCGTCGAAGAAACAGAGAGACGAAAGCAACCTTGCCTAGAGCTTAAAGTTAAACAATCTTCTTAACTGAATTCCGTTGACAACTCAACTTTCGATGTGAAGTTCTAAGCCAAGCTTAAACCGAACTTAAGTTTCCCTTTCTTTCTTCTTCTGTCCCTGGTTCATATGGAGATAACGGCCTTACTTTGCCTTTTCTCTGATGAGCTTAAGTTTCCCTCCTCAACTTCAACCTTTTTATATGGATTGAAGGCGGGATTGATTGACCAATCAACGCTTCGCAATCGGCAGCCGATCAACGACCATACATTCAAAACCAACGGTCACTTCTCCAATCGACTTTTGCGGCATCGACCGTTACTAGTTTGAAATAACAGAAAAAGGCGGAAAACGTGCTACCGCATGATTCTAATCCCGATAAGTGGTAAAACGTCCGTCAATATTTCCAAATTTAATACCATTAGACTTTATCTGTGAGAGCATTTAAAGTCCCTCGATGCAGTAAAAATCGTGATGCCGGACATCTAAAGAAGCGAATCTTGGACGCTTATGATAAAATCTCATTTTTGATGCTTTGGCATTTTCATGAGGACTGACTCAAACAACTAAACATGATGAATACACTGAATGTGTCTTGCAACCACTTTGTAGCTACTTTGTATATGAATAATTTCTAAACAAATATATTTGGGCAAAAAAGATGCTTCCATTGTGTTTCTGAGTGAATTCTGAACTTAGCTGATATTTGGCATGACTCCTTCCCATTTGAAAATAACGAGCTGCTTACAACATGATGAAAACGAACACCACGCTCACTAAAAGATAGAGGCTACCACCCAATTACTATCTTGGCACACGTAAAGGCGATTTTTTCAGCATTGCTCGAAATAAAAGGGTGTTTCCAGACTTTTGCCTCGTCCTGTATGTACAGTACCACATTTTGTAGTGTATAATGCGCACCAACGTTTTTCGCCCAAACGTTCAAAAAAACATTTTTTGTTTTCATTTTTTAATTCAAATTGTAATTCGTTTATATTTACGTACTTGTTTTTTGTATTATAAAGGAATTTCAGCATTTATTTTTAACATATGATACAAGACATTTTATGCAACAATTACAAAACACAAGAACAGATACAAAGTACAAAAAATTTTTTGTGCCGGTAACAAATTTACGTTATTTACGCATTATAAAAGGCCAAAACTTTTCATAACTGTCATTATTGATTTCTAGAATTACGTTTTAACTCAAGCATAAATAAAAGAATAAAAACATTAATGTAGATACTAATTAGTACAGTACTACAAATGTATAATGCAAGTTTTATTTTTTCCTCAAAAATTTTGGAAAAAAGGTGCTTATTATACACTGAAAAATACGGTATGTGTAAAGCCTATATGGAGTCATCGCAGAATCCTACCAGACAAAGATGAGTAGCAATTTTAGATACAATGATGGTATTATCTGGTGTGCAATCGGACTTCAATCCTACTCATTTACATACCTGTCTGATACAGCTGTATGTGGAGTTTTGCAGTAATTGGACAATTATATCTGGATGAGTAACATTTTTTATACTATATATATGTTACTGTGAATGACCGATATCTGGCGAATGTCAACATTCTCCGGTGAATGTCAGCATTCACACATTCGTTTCGTGTATGTACGAAATATTTGCTAAATATCATTATTTCTCACTTACACCGGCAAATGTCGACATTCAGCATGCACTGATGGTGAATGTTGAATAAAAATATTTTTATTACGTTAAGACAAAAATGCAACTTTTTAATATGTCAAAATAGGAGAAAGCTTAAGTAACAGTACATTTAAATAAACTGTTGAACCTAAAACGAACAGTACATTCTAAACCATTAAAGAAAATAATACAATAATAAACTTACACATAAATTATGTGATTAACGTTATACAATCTTATTTATTGCAACAACTTAAACTGTTATGGAACTTTGAATTTCACAAGAGTCCCTTGCTTTTACAACTGCATTTATTCGTGGAACACTTCTCTTTGCAATGGTTAAAAGCAAGGGACTCTTGTCCCTTGCTTTTACAACTGCATTTATTCGTGGAACACTTCTTATTGCAATGACAGCGTGTATAGTCTTGCTCTCCACTTTCGAATTAGCTGCAGCTGCTTCTCTCGGCGATATTTCTTGAGAAGAAATTTCATCTATGGAAAGTAACTTTTCTTTACAAATTACGAAGTGATTACGGGTATAAAGCTGCTTGAAGCTCAAGGATGCAAGATGAGCTTAAAAGTTTATTTCCCATATTGACTATTTTCCCGAAAACTTGGGAGCCTACAGTGAAGAACAGGGTGAAAGATTTCACCAGGATGTCCGTAATATCGAAAGATGTTACCAAGGAAAATGGGATGTCAATATGTTAGCTGACTACTGTTGGATGCTCGATCGAGAAACCAGAGAAGGAAATCAGAAACAAGTTCGGAGAAGCATCAAAGAGAAGAAGAAAAGGTGTCATAAGAAAAAAGAGTAGACCTAAAATTGTATATAAGTATCAGAAACAATTTTTTGATTAGTTGTAAGAAAATATAATATAGTTCATTATAGTTCATTGTAATAAATAAATGTTTTTATCAAAAATTTGTTTTTATTTTGCAAAAAACCTATACGTGATGGAATGTTATGAAAGTCATTTTGAGAATCTATGATCTTTAAAACATATATTTATAATTCAGCAAAAATATCCCATGCAGCTGAAAAAAATTTTTTTTGCAGACCTGTGTTATCAATACCAGTAATGACAAAATAGAATATAAAGACAGTAAAGGTTTAAGGAAGCCATTTACTATAGTATATTTAAATTTTATTTTAGAGAATATGAGATTATGATTATGTCGTAACTTCAGTTGGATTGGATTGATGGAATAAAGCATCATAAAACATGGGCGATTTACCAACTGGGTGTCTCCCAGGCAGGAGGACTTTCAATTTAGGTGAAGAAAACTTGAAAAACTCCAGAACCAACTACACGGTTCAGTGGTTTTATCTACGGTCATTGGTGGACGTCGTAATTTCAAACAACCTTTTTTTTTTATATCTGTAATAATAGAAACAGACATAAGCCCAGCAAACCGTGATTTAAGATTTAAAAGAAAGACGGTCACTAGAATAGTGACCGTCTTTCTTTTAAATTACATATGATGAACTAAATAAGAACCGAAGATAACTCATTTAATACTATTCGAGACATGTATAGACCTAAGCGTGAAATAAAAATCATTAAAACAATGTGTAAAGTGGTCAGTTTCAAATAGATTGGCACGTCTGTGATATAAACAATAGAAAATTTTCACTTTTTGTGTTATTTATCAAAAGAACAACTTTTTATGACTAAAAAAAATTAGATGATGCACTGACAAGGGATTAATTATTAAAACTTTATTACCATTTATGCAAATTATGAGTCGAGGTCACATTTCTAAGAGTGCGAGAGGCCAATTCAATTGGATGGATCTACTTAAAAGATTCATTTGCAGAATAGTACCAAAAATAATTGTTATTCAGCAAATTAAACAGGTTACGATAAGTAATTTTTAATTTTATAAATTTTATTACATTCTAAAAACAAAGTACATTTTTTTACTTTAAACAAAAAAAAGCATTGTTCCGATTTTAAAAAATATATCTATAAAATTGTAGCCCATATTGATCGAAGACTAGAAGATTGCATTATGTAGCTTTAGCTTATTAACATTTTCTCTTGAGCTTTGAATCCCTTAACATTTTCCCTTAAGCTTTGAGCTAGAATTACAATTACTAAAATTATTTTAAACCTAGGATTCTAAGAAATGAAGATAAAGTTTTTAAAATTGTTATTGTAATTTTAACAATTTTGATCGATGATTTGGTAATCAGAGTTCACATAAACTTATTTGAATTTTGAACTATTTGAAATATTTAAATAAATGTCAATTAATATATATTAATGCTGCTTTAAAGTCATTATCTTGGGGATTATAATAAATTACGTTTACAAAATAAGTAGAAAATTATTTTAAATATGAAGGAATTTATATTAGAACTAGAAACTCCTCTGTCAAACATGACAGAATACTTTTTATGAGAAAATATAGATTGAAAAATTGAGAAGAGTAGAATTTCAAGAAATTCAAGATTTGCTAATATTTCTACAAATTAAGTACTTTATACTCGAGTTTGACGTTGTGATGCTGCTTCTGCAGCCCTTAACAAAACCATTCTAACTCGATGTTGCTCAAGTCGGACTTCACGGCCTTCAGAGGAAGGTTGTTCTTATTCTTTTAGATGTAGAATTAACCCGACCTGACCAATTTTTTACTCTTACGCTTTCCCCTAGGCATTTTTTGACAAAATAACGAGTCATTTTACTGTAATTCCACGTTGATAAAACATTGATGAATTGTATGTATGTTGATTAGATGCGCGATAATACTTTGTAAATAACAGGATCGTTAGATCGTTACTTTCGATTGGATAATAGAACGTCACGTGATCACTACGGAACTATTAAAAAAATTGTTATAGAAGTGACACGATGCAGTTATCGTTTTTAAAGTTTAAATTTTAAATTTAATGAAGTAAGCTTAAAATACATCATTTTCCAAAACATTTAAAAATACAACTTAAAATTTCCTGGTCGAGCATGAACGTCACGTGGTCAATGACGTCCTGCGACGTAATTACGATCACCGATCGATCGATAAAACGTTTATTCTATAGCTAATATTTCCACAAAATAAGTAGTTTATACTTTCTGCCAGAATATAAAACGAATATAACCAAAATTTCATCTAGAATGGAGAAAAATTGCAGAAGTTATAAGGAATTCACACACACACACAAACCAAAGGACAGCTTTTAAATTAGTAATTGTAGAAGTATTGATGAGAAATCACATCATTAACTTTATTCTACTGAATGGGGAAATATAATAAATAAATGAAACATTTGTTAAATTAAAAGATTAATTTGCCTTTTTAATACATTTTTTAAAATTTTATTTTATTTTTTTCAAAACTATAAAAATTTCAAAACTCAGCTTCCTAATATTCCTGTTTCAATGAGGCGAAGGATTTTGAAATTCCGTCGACTTTCAAAATCCTTCACATTATTGAAACTGGAATATTAGAAAGCTGAGTTTAGAATATTAGAAATTTTTTGCCAATAAACAATAGATCATCATTGACAATTTATTATTTTTCGGCAAAAAATTTCTTTCTTATTAAGTTTTTGAGTTTTTAATCAATAAACTGTTTATATATATATATATATATAACTGTATAATTGTCGAATATTTATTTTATTTTAAAATTCAATAGTTAAACGAGGAATAAATAATTTATAACTATTTTATTTCATTGAGTGTACAGTGTATAGTAATTGTTTTTCTAATTATCTAGATTTTCTATGGAATGAGATCAACTCTATAGTAATCATTTTAGTTCTAATAACAAAATTAGAATCATCAGGGAGAGTGGTGTGATATCTCTATTTAAATTTAATTTTATAATAAAATTCATTTATTTTCGGAGTTTCAAAGTTAATCATTTTATATATGTTACTGTGAAAGACCGAAATTAGAGAATGTCGCTATTATCCGGTGAATGTACGAATAATACAAAATACGTCGGTGAAAGTCCGAATATTTGGTTATATTATTATACATTCGAGCAATCGCCGGTGTATGTCGACAAGCACAGATAAGCTTTGGTGGAGGTCAAATGACTCCCGAGAAGCCGATGTCGACAGAGAGGCGACAGTCTGTCGCCAAATCCTTTCTGGGTAGCCGGAGGTACGACAAGGTCTTTTGATCCCGTGAGGTGGGGATTGTTTTGTCACGTCGAGTGGCGGAGGATGAGAGGGGTCGTCGGTAAGGCGTCAGCGATATCTGAATAAAAGACACCATTAACAGATCAGTTTGTAATCATGTAATAACGTAATCAGTTTGTAATTTGTAAAGAAAAGTTACTTTTCATATATGAGATTTTTTCTCAAGAAATATCGCTGAGAGAAGCAGCTGCAGCTAATTCGAAAAGTGGAGAGCAAGATTATACACGCTGTCATTGCAATAAGAAGTGTTCCACAAATAAATACAGTTGTAAAATCAAGGGACTATTGTGCAATTTAAAATGCCATAACAGTTTAAGTTGTTGCAATAAATAAGATTGTATAACGTTAATCAAATAATTTATGTATAAGTTTATTATTGTATTATTTTCTTTAATGATTAAGAAGGTACTGTTCGTTTTAGGTTCAATAGTTTATTTAAATGTACTGTTACTTAAGCTTTCTCCTATTTTGACATATTAAAATGTTGCATTTTTGTCTTAATTTAATAAAAATATTTTTATTCAACATTCACCATCAATGCATGCTGAATGTCGACATTTGCCGGTGTAAATGAGAAATGATGATATTTAGTAAATATTTCGTACATACACGAAACGACTGTGTGAATGCTGACATTTACCGGAGAATGTTGACATTCGCCAGATATCGGTCATTCACAGTAACAATATATATATATATCAATTCCTCTCTTTAAATATCATTGTGCATCGTTCTTATGCATTTATCTATCATTATTTGATTTTTTTCTTTTTCAATACACAAATAAAGAAACGAAAATTCATCCTTGACTGTGAAGATTCTATCTAAAGCTAGAATTTCGTACAGGTAACCCCCGTATAACACGGCACTTCTGTAGCACGGATTCACTCTAACACGGTTCGAGAATTGGGAACATCCCCGTATAACACGGTGCTTTTATAGCACGGGTTCACTCTAACACGGTTCGGGAATTGGGTAAAACCCTCGTACAACATGAAATGTAATAAAGGGTGCGTTCTTTTATACCTCCGCGTAACTCCGCGCGAACATTCTAATTGTTTTCGTGGCTACTTTGAATGCTCTTTCAACAAATAATCCATTTAATGGTTAAATTTTACAATCGGGACCCTTCTTTGCCTCTAAAAACTCATTTTAGAATTATAGATTCCTCCATCGCGATACTATCGATAGTGCGGGCGCCGCACAGTGGGACCAAATCCCAAAAAGCTGGCCAAAAGTCGAAAAATAGAGTTTAAGTTCCGGTAATTTCTAGTCGTGGGTTCGGTTAGATAAGAGTCCGAAGGTCGAATTCTAGACTTTAGCGCCCCCTATCCCTTATACCTGCTATTGTAGTTTAGTTGAAAGCGGACCCTCAATCGAGCTAGACGCGTCATACAGTAAGCAAAGATTTCTACGCTATGTTCAAGAGGGTGCCAAATCTCTAAAAATCAATCGAATTTAAATTTAAAAAATGTAATTTGCAGCTGCAAGTAAGTAGAATATTATTATGTAACACAAAATTGATAATAATACTTTATGTGATAACAGTAAACGAATGATTTATACGAAAATGAACGGAAGATTACAACAGAAAATTTTAAACACGTAGAGAAAAGTTCATAAATTCTGTAGAGTTCTGCGACTGGACCGATCGCATGTTGTAGATCGAACTATTATTGAATGAAAAAAATTAAAACTAGCTGCAACTAGCTGCAACTGTGTCATTGGTGCGAGTTCTTGCAATGTAAAACATAGTTTTCTGAATTTTGTACATTAATGACGCGGAATGTTTTGCTCTTTTTCTTGAATTTGTCTGGTGTTTTGAATATTGTTTGCATGTAGCATATAAGCTTGAAATCAAACTGTGGCAAGCGCATAGTGATAAAGAAAATAAAGAAATAAGATTCTGAAAAACGAATATACAGAAGGGTTTCCGTATAGAATTGGGTCTAATAGTCGATCAACCAAAGCCTGGTTTCGGTAGCTCGAATGATGAGAATACCGCTCGACAATTTTTCGAAAACTCAAGCATTTCTGCTGCTATTACAGGGGTTGATGAGGACTTGATTAAGCGTTTCCATGTCATATTGCAGACAATTTCGTGTGGCCATGAAATCGATTTCATAGAATTTCAAGATTATGCCTTACAGACAGCTCGTTACTTTGTGCAGTTATATCCGTGGTTCTGCATGCCAACTTCGGCACATAAGATATTGATTCATGGTGCAGAAGTGATAAATTCATCGGTATTGCCGATAGGGCAGATGTCTGAAGACGCTCAAGAGTCTACTAATAAATACATTAAAAGTTTCGAGAAGATTTTGCAAGAAAAATTCCCGAGTGAAAACAGTGGAAGACATTATTTTACGCCTATTATTAATATCTGATCCGTTTATTTCGAGTTTGCGCGAATTACCTCGAAAAAACTCAAAGTCATTGCTTCCAGAAACAGTTTTATTGTTAGTTGCGCCATGTATACCAGCAAGTACAGGAAGCTCAAGCGATTTCAAAGTTGAATCATCTGATTGTGAATCAAATTATTCTTTGGATGACGCTGCATTAACTTTTAATCAACTGATTGTATGTTTTATCGTATTAAACAATATATGAATTTATTTTGTACTTTTTCTATAAAAGTGGTTCGTGTTAAATCCGTCATTTTGTTTTTATTTCAAATTTTGACTTCGGATTCGTAATCAGCGATCCCAAAAACACTCGAATACTGACTTTCAGCCAAATTGATAACGCTTTTGACTTTTGGCCAGCTTTTTGGTATTTGGCCCCACTGTGCGCCGTCATCTTTCGTTCACCGTCGTTCAAAATGCCTACAAATAGCAGCGCACTCCCGTTGCAGAGCGACCGCTATTAACGAACGCACCCAGAAACTGTTACCAGTTGATGATGCTCATGCTGAGATCATCATATAGGATGAATAATACTCTGGTAAAATATTTACTTAAATAATAAATAAGTATTTTACTTATAAAAAAAAGAATAATAAATCCGATTTAAATAAGGATTTAACAGCATGTTTTTTAATTTTTGGAACCTAACCCTCCTTTTCACACTACTGTAATTCTTTGTTTCGTATAACACGGATTCACATAACACGGCAATTTTTTGGAACGTAACTCCCGTGTTATACGGGGGTTACTTGTACAGTGAATAATTTGTATAAAATCAACAAATAAAAACCAAGAAATATTTTTAACAATTTACATAATAAACAGTTCTATAAAAAAATGACAAAAAAGTAATTAAAATTGGTATAGTAATTTAAAAAACAATTAAAAACATCGTCTTAAATAATTGGACTTATAGATATACGTAAACATAATTAAGCTAAATCATTTATAAAATGTTTTTGTTTTTTTTTATCACTATATCAAATTTCTCGATATACGGTAATTTTATTGTGTTAATTTTTTTCTAGTTAATATCTTTTAGAGGATAGAAATGAGTTACCGAAGAATAAGCATCCATTCCCAAGAGTACCCTTAAAAATTTATTTTGAGCCATATGAAATCTATGTAAAACCTATTGTGGGCATTATCATAAATATTAACACTGTAACTCAGTTCAGGTTCTAGTATAATCTTACAAAGGTTTTTTGAAACACAGGACTCTATAAAATTTAAGATTGTTTACCGCATCTAGAAACAAAGAAAACGACTCAACTTAATAGTTCATACGAGTGGACCAAGTTAAACTTTGGTCTACATGTAATTCAAGATATTTTATATGTGCAACTTCTTTTATATTTTAATTATCAATAACCAAATTAAAATCTTCAGAGTATTCTTTGTTAATTTTATTTGAAAAAACTATAAAATTAGTTTTATTCCTTTTTATCGTAGGTTTGTTCACTTTAAAATATAGGTTCAATAGTCCAAGTATGTTACTTAGACTATTGAACCTAAACTATCTTTCACCGCACTTTTATCCTTTCCAAAGAAGACAGAATAATATCATCCATGTACAAAAGTAAAGACTGCCTTGAAGATTGAAAACATCATTAATGAAAAAGTTGAATAGCAAAGGTCCCAGCACTGATCCTTCGGGAATAACAATATGCGATGTGTAAAAAATTTGGAGACAGCACCATCAATCTTTAAGGCGTGAATGCGATTTCGGAGATAGTCCAATAATCAATCCAAGGAACACTTTCTTATACCAAAGACATATTAGTTTATTCTTTAAAAAATTTAAATTAATAGAGTCAAAGGCATTTGATATGTCTGTAAATTACAATTACTGTAACAAACATTTCAGCATTATCCAAAGATGATATCAAGTGATAAATGTACAGAGTTAAAGCATCAATTGTAGATAATTGCTTTAAAACCAAATTAATTACAATTTATAAGATTAAACTTATGAACAAAATTCGCTAATCGACGACAATAAAAAAAAATTTCGAAAATCTTAGCTACGTTTAAAATTGGGAAAATTGGCCGATAATTTGTAACTACTCTTTTCAACCACTCTTATAAAGGATAAACTATGTTGTTCTTAAAACATTGAGGAAATTTTCCATTTGAGAACGACAAATTTATTACGAATAGTTGTTGACGGCAGTAACTTACAATACTTATTTATACTTATCAATAGTATGTCATAAAAATATTCTGGAACTATATCTAGCTCTTGCAAAATAGTTTCAAGAGAAAGATGCTGACAAGGCATTACCCTTATTACAAAACATAATTAATAAAGGAGTAAACCCTTTTTAATTATACGTCTAGTAACTTTTATGAAATTCTCCTCCATTTACGAGTTTTTATCAGGAGCAAGAATCAAAATAGGAAGACGACCAGATATTGGTGTTGGCAGTACCTTAGACTGGATCTCGGGATTATTTAGAACGTAGTCTAACATAGACCGAGAATCTGACTCTGGGAACAAGAACGTTCGCTGCAATTGTCAAATTAGGTTGAATACAAAAATTGTACATATGTGTAAACTAAATAGAGTTTTGCTTCAATAGATCGATATTAAAGCCATCAGTAACATACACATACTTAAGATTTTGTCTACTATCAAAGTAGCAAAGTATTTTTTTTTCAAATTCAAGGAAAGTACAGTATCTCTATACTTATTAAGTATAGAGATACTGTACTTTATATACTGTAATAGCAATCTATTCATAGATATTATCATCAGAAATCAAGTTAACCGTATAGTTTTACAATTTTCATATTGTCGCAAATAAATGGTACCGTTGGGAGTTTACTTGTGAGAAACTTTTCCTTTTTTATTCAACTGTCTGTCTTGCTTTGTAAAATGTATCCCTAAAATAAGCGGCTAAATGATCGTTTAAATACCTTCATTTATGATTCTGCAAACATCATTCGATAATTTAAGATTATTATTTTTTTAAATTGAACAGTTTTGCTGATATTAAATCGATTTTAATTTCATTATTATTGGTGGACTTTGTGCGTTTTTATTACCTGTAATAAAAATCAATATTTATTCAAAAGTTACAATAATTAATGATCATCATCATAATCGTGATGCTGATCATTAGTTATAATTTATTCAGAAGTTATAATAAGATATCTGATAGATGATTATCACAACCAGATAATAATAAAAAGATATAGCGGAAGGTGGTGTTTTGGGTTGAATTTGGAATGGTTCAAATTAAATTTAAATTCATTTTTCATAATTACAAAGATTAGACATTAAACTAATATGAAACAATATTTAGGATTATTTGTATTTTATCAGTAAGTATTAAGATCCTATTCATGCCTTAAATATATAACGAATATATATACAAATATTGTGATACTTTTTGCCAGATCAAATCAAAGAAGAAGCCAAGTTTTTCACTGTTTTTGAAATACTTTTATTATCTTTTGGTTTGTCAAAAATGCATTTTGGGCTATGCTCCTCATCAGTCTGACGATAGAAATTAATATTGCTAAAAAAACAATTACTATTGAAAATAAAAATAAATCAAAAATCAAGTGATTATTGGATCCTTGATTTATTTTTATTTTAAATAGAAATTATTAGTAGTATTGTAAAGTTGCATGTTGAAATATATTTTACTTTTAATAATATTTTTAATAATAATATTAAAAGTAAAATATACCCAAAGTGCAACTTAATTCACGTCGAAAAATATTATTGTATATCCCCTGTATAAAAATTGTAGACAACCAACTATATAAAATTAATTGATAAAAATTATACAGGTTTTACAGTACTGTACAGTACTGTATTTTTTTAAATGATGAATTATAAAATATCAGAACATAATAGACAAAAATATAATAATTCTTTAATGAATTTTTAATAATTATAAATAATTAAAATGGTCTCTTAAATTGTGCCGCGTTTTTTGTTTTTTTAAACTTTTTAATTTTTTAATATAATTTTATGTAATTTTTTCCCCATTTTCAAAGTGCAGATTTAATAATTTTAAAAATTTAGTTAATATCAAATTACATATAAATTTTAATCAATAATAAAACTTTTTTAAAGATTTTATCTATTAAAAATAAAATTAAAAATAAAATCCATTAAAAAATTACGTTTTAATGATAACAAAATTAACATTTAAACTGAAAATACCTCCAATGAAAAATAAATTAATTTAAAAAATTATATTTAAAAAATGTAAATGTATAAAAAATATTCTTAATTATAATTTTAAAAATCAAATCATTTAAAACATGATAAAGTTACTTCAATATTCAAAGTATTAATGTAAAAATAAATATTTTTAGCATTTTTAATAATTTTTAATAAAATGCTTTAAAAAAATGTTGAAGTAAACAGTAAATAAATTTTATTTTTATTTTTATTAAATTTAATAATTTTAAATACTAAATATAACAAGTTTTCTACTTTCTTTTCATCAATTGATTTTAAATAAATAACAATAAAATCTAAGAAAATTCTAAAATAAAATTTAAAAAGTTATATTTTGTATAAAATTTGCAATTTTTTTTAAATACAAATAAAAAATAATCGCAGGAAAATTTTTCTTTTTTCTCCGCTTTGTCTTTATGGATATTGCAATTTTTAACTCTTCTGCGCTATATTACTTCATTAAAATTCGTATTTTATGACTTTTTCTCGATTTTCTTTTAGATGTTTATTGAAAATTGACTTTAAATTTATGTTCATTTATTAAAAGTTATCAAATGTCAGATGACCATTTGATATTCGGCTGCAAATGTAAGTTTCTTATAGGTAATATTTGAAAAAATTTAAGGTATCATATTTTCAATTAGTGTCTACTTGACCAATCAAATTGTGCCATTTCGTACCGTTCGAATATCACGATAAACGTGACAATAGTAACTGAAATTACCAAACTCTTTATATGGTTTTCGTTTTNTATTCTATTTGTACTAAAATAAAATCTTATTTGTTGTTAAATTATATTTTATTTTCTTGGGATAAATTCCAAAGAATATAAATCCTATTTAGAGAAGGAATTGCTACACAAACTAATTGACAAATCACTTGCAATTGCTTTGCAAAAATACTATAAATATTGAGTCGAATTCTTATCAGATCATCTCTTCTCATCCGTATCATGGAGTCCTTTCAACAGATGCTGATACTTTTCTCGCTCTTCTTCCTTCAGCATCAAGTTGAATCTCAGATCAAAACTGATTGTAAAACAGTATGCAAAGTGATGGGTAATTTAGGAAAAGTTGGAGGTTGTTACTGTTCTTATATGGCATTTCATAAAAGAGCTTCTCGGTGAGATTTTTATATATAAATCTATTATTAAACATCATAATATTCAAAGTTGTAAAATTGGGTTTTATTTTAATATATTTTTAGAAAACAACTTATAAATTTTAACTTCAGAATGAGATAAATGTTTCAATAATTAAAAATTTTATTTATTATTTTATATATTTTTCTATATTTTTTATAAAATCTAGAATAATAAATATATGCAAAAATTTTACTGTATTATACTTAAAAATTAATTAATTTATTCTCATTTTAATATTTTTAATATGTTTAAATATAAAGATTAAAAAAAAGGTTATAAATGTAAGAAATTTCATTAATTTTCATGAGGTTTTTTAGATCAAAAGCTAACATTTTCAATTCAAATCGTTTTACTTTCGATATTTTAAGATGCTATAATCTTCTTAAAATTCGCTTCTTTCATTAATTTAGTAACTAAATTAGTTTCAGATAAGACGTATTTAATTAAATAACATTATTTTTGTTTTTATTCTTAAGCGAGGACTTTGATTTATACTGCAATTGCTTTCGTAGACCGCAAGATCCACTTTGTTGTCCACAAATAGATATTCTACCTAAAGTAAAATATTCATTATCAAATAAGTAAGTTCTCTTGTATTTTCAAGTTCATTTAATTGAAATAAAAGAAAATTTTAATGATGTTTTTAATATAATTTACATAATTTAATCCAAAGCAACCAAATGAGTAAGCGTTGCACTTGCACAGAAAAGAAGGTAGAGAGTTGTTGCACGCTTCGTTCTACTGACGACACCATCAATTTTAAACGGTAAATTAGATTATAAAAATAGCTAATTTTTTTTAACAGTTTTAAATATTAAATAGTTTTTAAGTATAAATTTCCACAAATCCTCTTTCTTCTCGGTGCTTTATCTCGAATAATGTCTAGAATAGTAAAGGTAAACAGTTAATAAAATGGTAACAGTCACTCCCACGTATATCAAACGAGCTTTCTTATTGGCTCAACTCATCGACGTCATCGTGCAATTCACACTTTGTTGCGATCGTAACTTTTTCCCTTATATATATAAAGCGCAAACTGTTGCTAATGTTCACAAGCTATTGATAAACGGCTTCAGACATGAACACAAAAATATCGAGTTTTTATCTCGTATTTATTATTTTGGCTTTGGTCAGTATGGACCTATTCTTTGCCAAAACTTTAAATTGTGAGACGTTGTGCAAGAAAACTGGCCACAGTGGAAAAATAGGAGGCTGTCGATGTGGCTACGAAATTTTTGCCNATTAAAAAAAAGGTTATAAATGTAAGAAATTTCATTAATTTTCATGAGGTTTTTTAGATCAAAAGCTAACATTTTCAATTCAAATCGTTTTACTTTCGATATTTTAAGATGCTATAATCTTCTTAAAATTCGCTTCTTTCATTAATTTAGTAACTAAATTAGTTTCAGATAAGACGTATTTAATTAAATAACATTATTTTTGTTTTTATTCTTAAGCGAGGACTTTGATTTATACTGCAATTGCTTTCGTAGACCGCAAGATCCACTTTGTTGTCCACAAATAGATATTCTACCTAAAGTAAAATATTCATTATCAAATAAGTAAGTTCTCTTGTATTTTCAAGTTCATTTAATTGAAATAAAAGAAAATTTTAATGATGTTTTTAATATAATTTACATAATTTAATCCAAAGCAACCAAATGAGTAAGCGTTGCACTTGCACAGAAAAGAAGGTAGAGAGTTGTTGCACGCTTCGTTCTACTGACGACACCATCAATTTTAAACGGTAAATTAGATTATAAAATTGGTTATTTTTTTTTAACAGTTTTAAATATTAAATAGTTTTTAAGTATAAATTTCCACAAATCCTCTTTCTTCTCGGTGCTTTATCTCGAATAATGTCTAGAATAGTAAAGGTAAACAGTTAATAAAATGGTAACAGTCACTCCCACGTATATCAAACGAGCTTTCTTATTGGCTCAACTCATCGACGTCATCGTGCAATTCACACTTTGTTGCGATCGTAACTTTTTCCCTTATATATATAAAGCGCAAACTGTTGCTAATGTTCACAAGCTATTGATAAACGGCTTCAGACATGAACACAAAAATATCGAGTTTTTATCTCGTATTTATTATTTTGGCTTTGGTCAGTATGGACCTATTCTTTGCCAAAACTTTAAATTGTGAGACGTTGTGCAAGAAAACTGGCCACAGTGGAAAAATAGGAGGCTGTCGATGTGGCTACGAAATTTTTGCCAAACGTTCGAATGATAAGTAAGTTTTAAGTATTTTTCGCTTAATATATTTTTTTATAAATTATATATTATATAATAATTAATACAACTGATAATATAAAGCTGTTATTTAATATTTTTTTAATCGTAAATTCGCGTGTAATCGTTCTTTCCTAATTAAAATAGTCGAAAAATTAATGTTTAAACTTAAGTTATTAACTGAAATTGTCTCCATCCAGTCGAAATTTAATTGAAATTTTAGTTATTAAATTGAAATTCGGTCAAATTTTTTGTCAATATTTTAGCAGAATTTTGTAATTAGTTTCACAATTTTTAATATAATTTTTATATAAATAATTTGAAACCTTTAAAACTTAATTTTTAAACTTGTTTAATAAGTTTATAAGTTTATTAACCTTAAAAATATCTTCAAAATAAATAAAATTAATTATTTTTGAGAGGGTTTCATTAGGAAAAAACCTCACAATTTTTTTAAAAAATATTGCAGAAAATGAATAAAATGAGCATATGTTTTTTGTATTTTATATTAAAATAAATAGATATTGTGATAATTATAAACATTAAAATATACATTTTTAATTTATGATTCCTAATTTAGTTATTTGCGGATGAGGAACGTTTTCTCTCTTGATTACATCTCTTTATAGATATAAATTGAAAAAAAAAACATTATACAGTTAGAAAAACAATGTATGTTAGAATAAAATTAATTAATTCTTTAATCTAATTAAATTGTAAATTATTAATTTACAATTAACTGTAATTAACAATTATGAAGTTAACGATAATCTGCAACAGTTCATCATCAGGTTAAGACCATTAGAATAAAAGCCATTTAATTCATTAATCTCACAAATTTTAATGATTTTTCTTAAAATTTAATACTGTAGAAATATATTTTTATTAAGGAATGCATGGTTATCGTTAAATAAAGTTTTACAAAGTATTAAAACTTCTTGCAAATATCTGGACTTTTGGGAAAAAAAAGATCGTTATGTATGCTAATTCTACATAAATTTATAATTTTAAAAGTCATTCTGTATTTAAAAAATCGATCAGAAAATATGATAAAGTTGCAGTTTATCATCTTATGATATCAGGGAAATGCTCGATAAACGAAAATACCATTTCTTCCATTTATTCCTAAACTTTGTATATCGATCGATCGTACTTTATCGGATACAAACTCAACGGATTTCTTGACATACCGCTTACATTTTATCAATAAAAATCTAAAAAAAATAAGGATTTAAAAGTATATAAAAATAATCATTTTATTCTTTAATATATTTATAATAATGAAAT
Organism: Centruroides sculpturatus; assembly: GCF_000671375.1. Lineage (NCBI taxonomy): Eukaryota > Metazoa > Arthropoda > Arachnida > Scorpiones > Buthidae > Centruroides > Centruroides sculpturatus. The sequence continues at coordinate 109,554 of NW_019385588.1, forward strand.
GCGTAAATAATCATAATAAAGCCGAAAATAACAAGAAATTCTTCGCATGTCTGCGTATTGCTGAATTACACTTAAATCAATGTCATTAGCGACAATATATGACAAAATATAACTCATCAAAAATGACAAAACTTAGAAGCCTTTTCTGAATTTTCAGAATAAAGCAATAATAATCGATAGTAAACAATCTGACGTATTAAAATGTTAGCTTTAAGAGACATTTCGACATTGATGGATCTTCTTTAAGTAAGAAGAATCCCATTGAAGATATCAGGAAATTTGTTGTAAAATTATAAGTTTAATTCACTTTAAATCTTATTTCGATTAAATTCTTTAATTTGTTTTTTAAACGATTAAAGTTTTCCATTAATAATTTAGTATGTTTAACAATTATTACAATCATAAAACCTTTAAAGGAAGTTGTTATTTGGGGTTGAAGAAAGATTCGTTAGATGAGGAAAAGTACTTGTTGAGATGATCATCAATGAATAACGAGATTATTTTCTAAAGAGAATTGTTAAATGTAGTTCTTTTGTCAGTAGCAAATTGTCACCAGAACAACATTATATATGAATGAGTTTAAGGATTTGTACAAGTAATTTCCTTTCTTGTTGATAAGAAACATGTAGCCATTGATTTCCTTAGATGTTTTGCTGGATTTTCTTCGAGGTTTTTAAAAATGTCCTTACTAAAAGTTTATAAAACTAAAATATGTTATCTTTTAAATCATTTATAAATAATTTCTTTTAAAAATCTGATTTTAAAATTTTAAATTTTAGTAACTTTAGAAAGCGAAAATCTTAGAAGATGCAAATTTTAGTAGGAGATAAATCGTGCAAAATAAGCTAAAAGATTAATTTAAGCTATTTGGGCCCTCTTGATATTTGAAGGAGAGCTGTTAACTAAAAAAGCGTAATAAGATTTTATTAAAAAAATAGAAAGAAAAACTTTAATAACACGAGTTTAATCTGTGCGAATCGAAAAACTCACAAAAATCTTAACAGTCATGGAGTAGTTCAGTAGTTGAATATTAAATTAATGAATTTTTCTGTTTTCAATCTAATAAATAACATTTTAAACGGAATTATTTTTTAAAATTTTCTTTCGAATTTTCGGTTAATTTATCAATAAAAAAACTAAAAGTATTTTTATTAAAAATTGGAAAATAGAGAAGAAATTATATTAAACGTCACGTCGAGCGTATTAAAAATTTTCATTAACCTTTAAAACAAAACAGTAAAAACTTTTTATAATGATTTTTTAAATTCTTAACTTTATTTTTTATATTATATTTTTTTATTTATTAAAAGTTAGATCTTTAAGCATTGTACCATAAAAATTAAAGAACCGGTACGAAAGATATTTAAAAATGTACAGCTTTGTTAATTTTTAAAAACGAAATGTTTACAAAATTTGGACATGTCATTTCACTTCTAGGTAAATAAAATATGCATCAAAAATTCAGTAAATATACAAAAAAAAGCTTTAAAAAATCTCATAAAACTTTATATATTTTTTTATTTTCAGGAAAAAATTTTAGATTATTAAAATTAATCAAATATTTTAAATTATTTTATGAACGAAGTACATCATCCTTGAAATATATATGATGACCTATTTTATGTTCTCAATTAATTGAAAAGTAAGTTTGTTTCAAGCTGCCTTTATTTGGAACTTTCTACTTCATTTCTACTAATTAACAAGCATCAACCTACAACAAACATCCACTGCCTCTAATAATCCGCATCTCCCGCATCACTTCCATTGATTAAACTCTTTGGAAAAACATATAATTGTATGATATTCTACGGTATTTAATTATTAATGGATATAATTAAATTTAATTAATAAAATCTTTATATTTTTAAAATGTAATTTTATTTATTTTTTAAATAAATTTTAATTATGTTAATTATAATTTTCTATAAAACAAATTACACGAAGACTTTTATGCATTTATAAGGATATGTTTTTAAAAATTAAGAAAGGAAATTATTCTTTATAATTATATTTTATATGCGTTTTATGGTTCAAAAGATATTTATAATTAAAAATAGAGTGTATTTTTCTTAGTTTTAAAGCAAATTAACAGTTGAAGACATCAGATTTTTGACGTAGTTTAAATAAAAATAATTTAATGTAAAGTTTTTAAATTTAAGATTTCATTAAAAATCTTTAAAAATTGTATAATTTAAGATATTATTGTTGATTATATTTTGATACGTGTTTTGAGATTTAATATCGCTGAGGTAATGACAATAATGACTCTAATTATTTTAATAAAACAAATATTTTCTTTCTAGAGCACGATAGCTTCTAGATATAACTCTAGTATCGCTTCTGATATCATTTTTTATAGTATTTAAAACAAAATCTTTGAAGACTTTTTATTTACTGTCCCTTGTCCTCTATGTATAAAATACAAAAGAAAACCTTTTTGTTTACAGTTTTTAATTCTAAGCATTGTTTTATACAGAATAAATTATAAGAAAGTATCAAATAGATTTTTAAAAAACAGTCTCTAAAAAGCTATGACTATAGTAGCGCTTTCTGAAATTATCCTACTTTTTTTAGATAATTGTAGATATTCTTGGTTAAATATAATGCTTATATATTTGGATATAGTTTCCAACATTTCTATAAATAATATTGATGAAGAGATATAATTATAATTATAGTTATTTTGACAAAAAATATATTCTTTTTACTTTATAAGCAAACTTCTAGAATTAACTCAACGTACAGTACATTGATTCAATTCATCAATTCTTTTTGAACGATGATGTTAATAAGTCTTTAAACTCTAAGATATATGTAGATTTTGTCTTAGTTTGAGAATTGTCTTGCATTACCTTTTTGAAACTTTCTAGAAGGATAAGTCTGTAGATTTTAAGCAACATTGTGTGAGATTTAGTATTTTAAGCTATCTTGAAGACGGGTACTCTTCCGATCCCGTACTCATCAGTGGCGGAATGGTTAAAACTACTGAACACTCGCGCCTCACCTACTAGCTACATGGAGTTTTCGTATTTTCTTCACGTGTGGTGTGGGTGGTGCCAGTTTCCCTCCAAAGTCATCCAGAAAGGCTTTCCCTCTTGGTGATAGTCCATGGGTTGCTTTTTCGATTCCATCACTCCACTCTCCCGATTTAATACAGTAGACCCCCTATAACACTGTAGATAATTCCGTGTTATATGAATTCCATGTTGTATGAGTCACTTAGATTTTACAAATACATGTGCCGGGCTGTGAATGGCACATGTATTTGTAAAATCTAAGTGACTCGTAAACATGGAATTCATATAACACGGAATTATCTGCCGTGTTATAGGGGGGTCTACTTGTATTTATTTTTATTTACAAATTTTGTAATTAGAAAACTTTACATTTACATCTAAAATGTTGTCGAAATTTGAATTTTTTTATTTCTAAATAATTATTATTTTTAGCTTTTTAATCAAGCTTTGATTAAAACATTTTCATTATGATTTTCACATAATTTTTTTCACAAGAGCGGTTTGTTCCTTTCATATTTTCTGGGCCAAATGTTCGGTTTTTTAATTCCTGTTAAAAAATTCAAACTAATTAAACATAACTGCATCATAAAGTAACAGTACAGTAATAACAAATTCATTCCTCTTATAACGTATTAACTATAACGTATTATAACGTACAATTAGCTAAAGTAATTTAACAATTATAACATTATAAGTATAACACTATGTAACGCAAATTTAACTTAGTTAAACGTATAACAATTATTCTTTTATGCAGTTAAAACTATATACAATTATTGCAAATAAACTCAAGTATATTCTTCCTCTTGTAACGCATTATGTGATACTAAAAAATTTATCTGTTAAAAATTTTAAATATAAACTTAACGTAAAGAATAAAAAATTAATTTCGAAAAGTTCTTATATTAAAATAATAAAATTAAAATTATAAATTCTTTATTTAATGTACAAAAGAAAAAGAATAAAGTATTTATTTTTGTTGAGTTGCTTCATATAAATTTAAAGATAATAAAAGAAAACTTAGTCCTTAGATTATCTAAAAAATTATTTAAATAAAATATTAATTTTTAAATTTAATTTTTATAAGTTCTTTAGAAGTTAAAAGAATCTTGAAACAGTTTATTAAAAATTAAATATTTATAACTTTCTTACTTTTAATCCTTATTTTTTTAATTTTTAAGCGGTTGTTTTTAAATAAAATAATATAAAAATTCTTTTTTTCGGTCAACTTTTAAACTAGTTTCAAA
>NW_019385588.1:113887-140626 GCF_000671375.1 Centruroides sculpturatus
AAAATAATAATAATAAATAAAAATAGGCCTATGATATGAAAATTATTTTATTACATAATTGCATTAGAAAAATTTAAATTATTTATTTCCTGTTTTATTTATTTATATAAATTTTTTAGATTAATTTATTTTTATTAATATTTATAATGTTTTATAGCATTTTTAATATTAATTTTTTAACGATTCATATCGTGGGAATGCTAAAATTAATTGATCATTGGAAAGAAATTACCGACATTTTTTATGAAAATATTAAACATTTACATTTCTTCTTGTTTACATTTCCTTTAATAGTTTTAATTTAATTTGTTTTTTGCAAATATAAAAAATACACAAAGAAAATTGGAAATAATATCAATGTTTACTGGTAGATGATTAATTATACAAACAAAATTTATACGTTAAAAATACAATTGTTTATACAAAATATAAAAAATATATAAATATAATTTTAAAAAAATAAAGTTATGAGCTTATAAAAAAAATGGTTATTAAAATGCAGAATGAGATTATAACTTAAAAAATAAAAAAATGGGTTTATAGAAAAGAAATTTTATAAGATTACAGGATTATAGGAGCAAAAAATTATTCATAAATTTATAAAAATATGACAAAATTACTTATAAAAAATTTTAATAAAAGCGAGTTATAAGACAATTAAATTTACAATAATCCGTTAGAAATTCAAAAATATAAATTATTTTGAATAAGTAAAAGATATTCAAAGTTCAGTTGATTTATTACATTTATATTTTTATCTTTTGGCGTGTTTAAATATAATATACATACCGAACAATTATTTTTAAATCACTAAAGTTCTTATCCATTACACAACATGTTATTAGTGTAAAAATCATTATCAGGGCGACGTTAGTAGTCTCTTAATTAAACATTCATACATATTAACACTCATTTAGCGTTTAGAAATCGCCAAATCACAAACGTTTAATTCATCCGCTCATTCAATCCACCCTCGTATCAATTATCGAAAAGCATTAGCTGAAACGAAAATACTTTCATTAAGAGAAAATTGTTTTCCTTGTTTCTAAAAACAAATTTTTCTGATAATATATAAATTTTATAAACAAAATTTATTTGTGTTTCTACGATAAGTATAGATGATTCAATAACACGAAAGAGGATGATTTACTGATGCTTTGGATGCTGTCGATGATACGTTTCAATAGAAAGAAAATGATAAGTTTGGGGATGATTATTTTGCTGTTGATGTTTTCTATCAAAATTGAGAAGGAACTGCTAATATCCCAAAAGAACTATTTCTATAAATGGCCTTAACTTTATCTTATGGAAGTATAACATCCCCTGATTAAATTAAATTTCGTCTTGTTTATCCTTGATTTTTTCATTTGCTATATTTATTACTTGGAAGATTATATTTCACTCAAAAAATATATGATATTATTTAATAATATACAAGTAATTTTGTTTATTATAAGAAATTTTAACTTGAAAAATCATTCTTGATATTTTAACGAACTTAGGCTTACTTCTCTCTATAAATCAACATTAAAAAATCATCAAATAAATAAATTTTTTTTATAATTTGTAAAGATTTTTTAAAATTCTGTTTATGACACGTAAGAATTTTCATAGCTGATTGATCGAAATTTTTATAAATTTAATGATTATTACGTAACGACTTTATACAAAAGTTTAAGAAAAGGAAATAAAAAAAATCATTTTATTTTAAAATTTTTATTCTATAAATATCATATTTCTATTTAGAATTTTAGTAATTATCTTTCTATTGATCAAATATTGGTTTTCTTCTTGTTTAACGAGTCACCGGAAGCAAAAATCCTGATCTTGTTTCCTCTCTTCAGCATCTGCTCCAGGCAAATATCTTTGCATTTTCAATCAATCCTCTTAAATTTAATGATTTTACACGATAATGAGTACAAAAATTCTGAATTATTAACTTTCAAGAAGTTATTTTAAAACAAATGTTACATTTATTCTTTATTCGATCGAGTTCTACAAGTTATTTAAAACCGCATTTTCTCCAATTCGAGCTTGATTAAAATTTACTTTAAAAAATAAGAAATAAAAAAATTATTTGACATTTTAAAATTATAAAAAAAAAATATATTAATTTTTGTTTAGAAATTCAAAAAGTTTGAAAGATTAAATAAATAAAGTATGAAAATTTCTAAATCATAAACTCAATTGGTGATTTATGACAATTTTTAGAGACTAAAAAATCTGATATTTATATTTTTTATAAGTTTATAAGGTTAAAACTTTTATCAATTAATTATAATTTCAGTTGATAAGATTCTATGTTATTTATTTTATATGAAAATCTGTTGGAAAATCTTAGAAACAATAAATGATAAATGAGCATAGAAAGATGTTGGTGTCAACAGAATAATTTATGTATGACCTCGTGTTATTATTTTGTTGTTTTTAGTAATATAATTATAATTAAAACTCATTAAAGTAGATTAATTTACTAAAGTATTAATCATTGTCAATTAAAATATTTTATTAATTAATTGTTTATTCTAAAGATCACATCTAAATTAATTTGTCTAATATTGATAAGTGTCAATTATCGTCTCAAAATTGATTGTTTCTTATTTATTTTTCTTGTTTTAAACGTTAAAAATTAGTTTAAAATTGATTTAAAATTATATTATAATTTAATTTATTCAATTACTTAGATTTTTATTAATACTTTTAAACGTTTAATTAGTTTATTTAAAACTGGTTTTTAAAAACTGTACTAATTATGCAAAAATTAAAGGACACTTTTTAAATTATTTAACAAACATTTTAAAGCTTTTTAAATGTATGTTAAATAAAATTAAATAGAATTTGTTTATTTTAATATAATTTATCGTAAAAAATTAATACTTTTTATTGTAAAAACATTTTTTTATAAATTAGATATTCCCTATAAAATTAACGTCAATGAAAATTCAATTTTATATTCAAAATGAAATAAATTTAAATCTTTATATAACTTTTACCCCTCTTTATTGTTATATTAAAGCTGTTACTAATTATAACAACTATGTAAACATTTTTCAACCAATTTCGTATTTATTTTTATACTTTCCCTTCCACTCTATCTGTTCAGCATCCTATTAAAACCTCTCCTCTTCCTCATCTCTCATTCTCCTTCTTCCTTCAACCTACAATCGTGTAGGCTTTATTCCAAATAATAATAATAATAATTTTTTTTACAAGAAAAATGTATTTTTAAAACGACAGACATATATTTTTTCGTTCGTATATCTTTAATATTCACATTTTTACAATAACTTTTATTTATTTTAAACGCTACAATATACTAAACTATAAATTTTTAACGTTCTTAAACTTTTTAACACGAAAAATTTTTATCTTAAATCTATAACTTGTTATAAAGCTTTAAAAATACTTTAAAAATATAAAATTTTATTTATTTTTTAAATAAAAAATCTTTAAACAAACGTTTATTTTTATCCATAAACTCGAGTTTTTTTTTTCATGTATTTTTTTTTTACTTGTAATCATTCTCCAATATCTTATAAAAGTTTTTATCGTGTAAACATATTATTAAATTTAATATAGATTCTATTTTTTATGTTTTCTTTATATTAATAACTATTTTTCCATATATAAAATTATAGCCTACGACCTGTTTGGGATTGGAAAATGTTAGAAGATCTTTCGAGCGATCACGAATGGCCATATAGAAAATGAATTTCTTAAATTTCTGTAAGTATGAAGTAAGTAAGTAAAAAAAAATTAATTAAATAAATATATATTTTTAAAAATTAATAAATAATTTCATTAATTTTTTTATTTTACAGGATATTTATCTTTGCATTCTCGGAAATACTAAACGTTTCTTATAATTATTTACTGGAAAACTTTTCTTAAAAAAAAAATAAGAAAAATTAATGTTTTATTAATATAAATTTATGTATAATTTTAAATTTAAAATATATTTTAATCGAATATTATTGTTATTTGTTATTATTCTATGAGGAAAATAATAATCAAGAATTGAAGAATGGAAAAGTTTATTGTGAAATGAATAAAAAAAAAATTAATATTTTTGATTGTATTGATTGATGAATATTAAAAATTCTGATTATATCAATATGAGTTTAAACGCTTTTATTTCTTATAAATAATTTATATAATTTTAACACGTTATTTTNTGGTCCTGGCCGAACTCACTATGGCCTTGCTGAAAGAGGCCCTCTTAGTACTCACGGGGAGGAAAGAGTTTTTTAAAAAAATCCAAAAAATGAACATCAAAAGTCTAAATTAGTAAGGCCCCGTGCTAAAACTCGAATACAATTCAGATACACCAAAGTTTTCCATAAGTGACGAAGCTGTAAACTTTAACAGAGCATGGACATGGCCGGAAATCAGCCAGGACTCATTACTAATGCCTTTATTTTATATTTGTATCTGTATAACGCATCTAAAGAGTTAGACCTGAAGGCTCTGTTTTTGTAAAAGACTACATCATCAGTTTAAACATGTAAAGTACAACTTTGAAAATGGTGTTGAAACGATCTCTCAAGATTAAGATGTGAAGATCAATTCAAGCCATCGAGTGATTTGTAAAGTATTTAAATTACCTATAACTAGACCCTTAAAAAAAGCCATAAAAAGTGAATAAATCCCTCGTTTTCTAGAGAATTTATCCTGTACGGGCATAAAATACTTCATTTATTTAGCGTGTAGTTCAAAATATCACAATCTAATTAAATTTACACGAAATTTATCATTTCATTTAAAATCAAGTGGATAAATTAAACTCATTTTTACATGCATAGTGTAATAATTTTAAGCGTATTCTTTTGAATAAAACAAAATTTTCGATAAATTTATAACTTTTTTTTTGAGAAAATGAAGTTTTTTTTTCTAAGTTTTGTGGAGAAATGATTTAGCTGGAGGCAATGCGTGGTGCTTCCAAGCCCATTTTAATGACTCACATGCACCTTGGCTTATGCTTAAAACAATTTATTTTAACAGGTGCAACTTTGGTACCAATTCTGAGAAAAAATTTCGGGGAAACTTACGATCGATTAGCTTAAGATAAGATAACAAATCCCGATAACTAACTTTGTTTTGTGTTTCTATATACAGACAAAGCGTAATGTAAAAAGAAGAATATCAAATTACCCCACTTTCACCTTACCTTTATTTAGTTTTAGGAATTAACAATTTTTCATGTCTCTCTACATTAAGGATTATTTACTTAAGGATTTGTGAGGACTGCATGATGAATTTAATCTAATCCACTCTTCGCATCTAAATGTATTTGTTAAATTAAGTTTAAATCTTTTTAAATATTAAAAAAAAAATTATAAATTGATTCAAATTTTTAAAATTTTTAATTAAGTGCTCTTAATTTAATTTTATTTTTATAAATTTAAATATCCGATTTCATTTAAGTCTTTATTTATCGTAATGGGGATTACACTTCCGTTACAGAGGGAATACATTTTTTACATTATCTAAATCTGAAGATAATAGAAATTAAAAAAAAAAAGGTTTATTTTTTAAAAGCATTAAGCTAAATAAACTTTTTAATTACTTTATTATGTGTATGTATATGTGACGATGTATCTGCCACTGCATAAAGATAGCTCCTCTTCAGCATCTCTGGCTTAATTTGTGACAAGAAAAGAAGCAGACTTGATCCAGAACGTTTTCGAATTCTTGTTTTCTTAAATCAAAATCTTCAGTAGATGAGAATGAGTACAATTAATATATATATAATTGAATCAAACAAGTTAAATAATGAATATTAAATAAGTTCACTAAGTATTCCAGGTATTCGAATATTCGAGTTACGGTTAATATTCGAGAAAAGTATAATAAAATTTTTCCATCTTTAATGTGTAACGGATATTTTGTACTTAGAAAAAGTTAATACTATTTAATTATTATTATTATTTTTCTTTTTAAGAATCTACGTATAAAATTTTTTAAGTTTGATTAAAAACTGTAAAATTCGGTTTTTGTTTCAATGTTCATTGGATATTTTAACGAAAATTATGAAAAAAAACAATTAAATTTATAATGATTTTTGTTCATTATCAAAAATTCGCCATTTTGTTACGTAATATATTGAAATTATGATGATTAATATATTAATATTTACCACAGTTTAATTATGATAAATGTGTAGGATGCGCCTATTTACACGAATTTGCATGTTTATAAGTTGCCTTACTAAGAATTATAATTTCGTGTGTTTTCCTCATATTAACATTCCATACTTTTATCTGTTACTTCTCTCGTGTTTTTCTCTATAATGTATTATTCTCACAAATATAACAGCATACATACATATAAAAATACATTGTCTGTATGCTGTATTCTGTATTCTGTATCCAGACATTCAGTGGCTTCCGTGTTCTAGTGCTGTTTATATACATAATACTGTTTAACTGCTGTTTAAAGATTGAAGACGATCATTATTTCCATTATCATATTTGAGTATACTGACATCTATCGGTGTGGATTTAAGATGTTCCTCCATTTTTAATATTTTATTAAATCTATTGTATATTATTTAAAGTTATTAACTTGAAAATAAAATGTCAAGGAATTAGTTTATTAAAATATAAAATTGAAATAATTATAATCGTGATGTTTCCAATATTAAATACGATGTTTATATTATAAGGAATGAAAAAATTTAATAAATAATTTATGAAAATGGATGTTAATTACTTTTTTTTATTATTATTCAAGAAATATTCTTCGATAATCATAAAAATATAACTTTCTATAATATATTCTTATTATATAAACATTATAAAATATCTTTATTAATTTATTTAACGATATTTATAAATGTATTTTTAATTTTATGATTTTAGAATGAAATTCTAAAATCATATATTAATATATAACAATTAAAATAACAGCTATTTAATAAAAATAATTAAGAAAATTTGTAATTAATAAAATCTAAGAAAAATGGGAATTTTGTAAAGATTATTAAAAAATAATTTTAAATTTAATAAATGATTATAATAAGTGATTAAATATAAATAAAAGATAATCAATAATGATAATGAGCTATGAAAATAAATTATATGGTAAATGATTTGCATGTTAATGTAGTGTTAATATATTAACATGTTAATCAATAGACTTAACAGATAATAATAACTTGAATTATTATAATATAATTCTCTTTATTACGTCCATGAATATGGGAATTTTTTTTTTTTATAATAGTGATAACGAAAAAATTCAATTGATGCTTGTAAGTAGCAATTAACTAAGTAAACCAATAGCATAGTTCGTTTCATGTTGGTTTGCTTACTTTAGCAGCTTGCTACTTAGAAGTACCCAACGATTTTGATTGTTATTAGTATAAAATATCAGAATATTATTTTTATATCAGCATCCAAGTATTTATTATTGATATTATTTAGATTTTTACGAGGTAAACCATTTACTTTTGTGGAAAAGAAAATACAAGATAATCCAACCTGTGGCGTACTTACGGGGGTAATGTGGGTGTTAGATCTTCCCAGAGAGTATAGGAATAAAATTTAAACTATAAAATTTATGAAAAAATAAATAAACGGTACTTTATGGTTCTTTATAAACGCTTAATTCTTTTTCATTCTGACTGTACTTTTTACATCATCCTCCCAGATCATTCTCACAGCAAAATCTTAGTTACGCCACTAAATCCAAATAAATTAATCAGTTGTGATTATGTTGTTGCAATAGTATTTTATATAAAATTATTTAACTTCAACCATCTTCTCTGCGTAATAAATGTATGACTGTTATACTTTATAACAGTGATAGATCTGCCATAAACACTAGTTTAATCATTACCGTATTATTCATTATAAACGGTGTAATAACATTACTCGTGTCAGATCTGTTTGATATTAATGTTATACCATATACCATACTTTATAATATTTATAAAATAAATATACATATAAAAGTTAATAATAACAATATATTAGGTATGCTGAATAATAGAAGTAAAGAGGGTAAAAATTTTTATATTAAAAATTATATTTAATAACACAATAATCAAACTCATGAAAATACATCAATGTTCAAATAATTTTTATGTTTATATTTATTTTTAATAAAAAAAATCTATTAATAATAAGCATAGTTGAATACTAAATTTATAGTATCGTGTGGCTTTACTACATATTTATGACTCTTGTTTAGATTAATAAACGAATCATTGATAAAAATAAATAAATAAATAAATTGTATTATAGATTTAAAAGTGTTTTGAAATTTATAGTTCGGGTAAAATTTGTAATTACTCAATAAATACATTTCATTATCAATAATAATATTTAATGATAATAGAAAAACTTAATTAGGAAAAAGTTATTGGTTAAACTTCGATTTTTGCATCAAATTATTCCAGATAATTTATCTCGAAAGCAGTTTTCTTGGAAGATTAATCGAAAAATAAACGTATATTCGAACAATTATTGTCAAAATAACGTCAAGTTGTTAAGAATCCATTGATCATCCTTTCTAATAAATTCATCATTACCTAGATAATGCTCTTTTTTTCCTTTTGTATTTTTAGATAATGGAAAAATTACTTTTCTTAGAATATTTTAAGAGTGTCCTTCTTTTTATTTTTTTGATTTTTATACATGGCAAAAAAACATATAATAAATCTATCATTTATCATTAAAATATTCATATTGCTTTGGAATGATTTCAACACATTAATTTAAGAATAAAATAAGAAGTTTTCTGAATATCGATTTTTAAATCTTTTTTCTTCCATATTTTGTTAAATGCCGTTTTTCGGTACAAGATTTTGAACCTAAAATTAAGAAAATAATAAACAATTAATTATAAATTATTATTAAAATTTATAAAATTGTTTATATATACACACAATAATTATAATTTAAATTATATTGTAAATTATATTATTTTTATTATTTTGTTGAATATATTACAGTTTTTAAATATTATAAATTCTTCTTATACATTACTTTAAATATTTAAATTATTTTTGTTTTTTAAAATATAATGTTTACAAATTTTAATAATTTAATAGAAGACGTGTTTACGAATAATAAATATAAAAGTTATATAAATATGTTTAGTATTTATTTTCTTTTAAAATAGATAAATCGCTTCTAAATTAGATCATTTTAATAATATAAATAAAGCATCATTTACATAAATATCAAATTAATTTTATAATATCTTTAAATTTTCATATTTGAGGGGGATAGATTTAATATGATTCACACAGGAATCATGTGTAAAATATAAGAAAACTATATTGTGACCAATACAATTTAGAAGAAACCTTATCGTATACAAAATAATATAATTAAACAATTTTAGGGCTTCTTAAGTAACACAAATGTGAGATTATTTGCTAATGATGCATTATAAAATTAATGAATATTATACAAATTGTCTTGTAAATTATAACGTATAAGCCACATCCTTAGAGAAGTGTGGAAATTCAGAGATAGAGGAAATGAGAAAAAATATAAGAGATGGATGGGGAACTCCAAAAACTATGGTGTAATTGGAAACAAAAGTGGAGTAATTTATACGTGCACAAAGCAATATAGCTGAAGAGGACATTACAAATGATTTTTAAAGTAAAATAATAAAAAGAATATTACGAAACAATACAAATGAATATATTCTCATATATAACATAATACATATATAAACAGAAAACAATATCATACATATTAATGTAAACAGAAGATAGATCGTAGCCTACATGAAATAAGTGCGAAGTACTGGAGATCGTAGAATTCACATACAGGTAGTAACATAAAATGTATTACCAAAATATGATCAATTAAATATACTCACGTTTAGTCTTTATGGTAACATCAGAGAAAACATTAGGAATTAATAAAGGAAGAAGAGAAAAATCCTCAATTTGGCTTTCTTCATTTTCGTCAGAAACTTCTTTTCCTATCTAAATTAAGAATGATTAATTTATTATTAATTACATCTGCTTCCACATAAACTAAAAGAACCGTTTCCTTGCCATTTTCATCCTTATTTAATGCTAATTTATAGTTTTAACTGTTATGTATTCCTTGATTAAAGGCAATACTGGGTTGTTCACATTGCCTATTATTTTTAATGATTTATTTTAATTGCAAATGTTACATTTCCCTAAAAACAGAAACATATGTTGATAAAATAAGATCAAAGAATATTACATCAAATTAGATATAAATAAAAAAGAAGCAGTAAAACTCTTGCATTCTGTTTGTTGTTATTTGATATATAAGTTGTTATTACGCTATAGAACTAATAGTAATGATTAGTTTTCTATTCAGCTCGTTTACTGAGAAATATATACATCATTAAATGCTTCTAATGATCATATATTTTGATGATAATTATCCTGAAACAAATATGAACAGTAGAAAATATCAAAACACAATTGAAAACCTTGGTTACATGCGACATTAATTTTGTAATTAAGCGGATAGAAGGGCATAAAAAAACTTAGTATAATAATTAATTGCTTTCATTGATTTGTATTTACATAACGAAAGGAAAATTCGATGCTGTGTATAGACAAATAAGCGTAGTGAGGCGTAAATTAATAAAAATAGATTGCTTGAAACTAGTTTAGATATGATATTCAAATGTTTCTTTTATTAATCTTTTGCGGATGGTAAACTTATGACATTATACAAAACTCTTGATAATTTACTCCATTACAACCTCTTTTCAACTAATGAAACACGACAAAGTTCACTTATCTTTAATCTATTCTATCTTTGTCTGTAATAATGTCATCAATAAGTTTCGTTATGCAAATAAGTACATTTCACTATATGAATGTAATCTTCGAAATACAGATAAATGTCGTTGTATTTAACAATATTCTATACATAACTTTAATTTAAGAAATGAATAATTGATTAAACGTTTATATTTTCATCATACAGTAATTAATTGTAAAGAATAAATAATTTATCTAATATTAATGAAAACGGNCAATAATAATATTTAATGATAATAGAAAAACTTAATTAGGAAAAAGTTATTGGTTAAACTTCGATTTTTGCATCAAATTATTCCAGATAATTTATCTCGAAAGCAGTTTTCTTGGAAGATTAATCGAAAAATAAACGTATATTCGAACAATTATTGTCAAAATAACGTCAAGTTGTTAAGAATCCATTGATCATCCTTTCTAATAAATTCATCATTACCTAGATAATGCTCTTTTTTTCCTTTTGTATTTTTAGATAATGGAAAAATTACTTTTCTTAGAATATTTTAAGAGTGTCCTTCTTTTTATTTTTTTGATTTTTATACATGGCAAAAAAACATATAATAAATCTATCATTTATCATTAAAATATTCATATTGCTTTGGAATGATTTCAACACATTAATTTAAGAATAAAATAAGAAGTTTTCTGAATATCGATTTTTAAATCTTTTTTCTTCCATATTTTGTTAAATGCCGTTTTTCGGTACAAGATTTTGAACCTAAAATTAAGAAAATAATAAACAATTAATTATAAATTATTATTAAAATTTATAAAATTGTTTATATATACACACAATAATTATAATTTAAATTATATTGTAAATTATATTATTTTTATTATTTTGTTGAATATATTACAGTTTTTAAATATTATAAATTCTTCTTATACATTACTTTAAATATTTAAATTATTTTTGTTTTTTAAAATATAATGTTTACAAATTTTAATAATTTAATAGAAGACGTGTTTACGAATAATAAATATAAAAGTTATATAAATATGTTTAGTATTTATTTTCTTTTAAAATAGATAAATCGCTTCTAAATTAGATCATTTTAATAATATAAATAAAGCATCATTTACATAAATATCAAATTAATTTTATAATATCTTTAAATTTTCATATTTGAGGGGGATAGATTTAATATGATTCACACAGGAATCATGTGTAAAATATAAGAAAACTATATTGTGACCAATACAATTTAGAAGAAACCTTATCGTATACAAAATAATATAATTAAACAATTTTAGGGCTTCTTAAGTAACACAAATGTGAGATTATTTGCTAATGATGCATTATAAAATTAATGAATATTATACAAATTGTCTTGTAAATTATAACGTATAAGCCACATCCTTAGAGAAGTGTGGAAATTCAGAGATAGAGGAAATGAGAAAAAATATAAGAGATGGATGGGGAACTCCAAAAACTATGGTGTAATTGGAAACAAAAGTGGAGTAATTTATACGTGCACAAAGCAATATAGCTGAAGAGGACATTACAAATGATTTTTAAAGTAAAATAATAAAAAGAATATTACGAAACAATACAAATGAATATATTCTCATATATAACATAATACATATATAAACAGAAAACAATATCATACATATTAATGTAAACAGAAGATAGATCGTAGCCTACATGAAATAAGTGCGAAGTACTGGAGATCGTAGAATTCACATACAGGTAGTAACATAAAATGTATTACCAAAATATGATCAATTAAATATACTCACGTTTAGTCTTTATGGTAACATCAGAGAAAACATTAGGAATTAATAAAGGAAGAAGAGAAAAATCCTCAATTTGGCTTTCTTCATTTTCGTCAGAAACTTCTTTTCCTATCTAAATTAAGAATGATTAATTTATTATTAATTACATCTGCTTCCACATAAACTAAAAGAACCGTTTCCTTGCCATTTTCATCCTTATTTAATGCTAATTTATAGTTTTAACTGTTATGTATTCCTTGATTAAAGGCAATACTGGGTTGTTCACATTGCCTATTATTTTTAATGATTTATTTTAATTGCAAATGTTACATTTCCCTAAAAACAGAAACATATGTTGATAAAATAAGATCAAAGAATATTACATCAAATTAGATATAAATAAAAAAGAAGCAGTAAAACTCTTGCATTCTGTTTGTTGTTATTTGATATATAAGTTGTTATTACGCTATAGAACTAATAGTAATGATTAGTTTTCTATTCAGCTCGTTTACTGAGAAATATATACATCATTAAATGCTTCTAATGATCATATATTTTGATGATAATTATCCTGAAACAAATATGAACAGTAGAAAATATCAAAACACAATTGAAAACCTTGGTTACATGCGACATTAATTTTGTAATTAAGCGGATAGAAGGGCATAAAAAAACTTAGTATAATAATTAATTGCTTTCATTGATTTGTATTTACATAACGAAAGGAAAATTCGATGCTGTGTATAGACAAATAAGCGTAGTGAGGCGTAAATTAATAAAAATAGATTGCTTGAAACTAGTTTAGATATGATATTCAAATGTTTCTTTTATTAATCTTTTGCGGATGGTAAACTTATGACATTATACAAAACTCTTGATAATTTACTCCATTACAACCTCTTTTCAACTAATGAAACACGACAAAGTTCACTTATCTTTAATCTATTCTATCTTTGTCTGTAATAATGTCATCAATAAGTTTCGTTATGCAAATAAGTACATTTCACTATATGAATGTAATCTTCGAAATACAGATAAATGTCGTTGTATTTAACAATATTCTATACATAACTTTAATTTAAGAAATGAATAATTGATTAAACGTTTATATTTTCATCATACAGTAATTAATTGTAAAGAATAAATAATTTATCTAATATTAATGAAAACGGGTTCATCTCATTACTTAATTCCTTAAATTCTTGTTAATCAGATAAACAATTAAATATATAATTTAATACTAATTATTTTATCTTATTATTTATTTTTATATATAACTGTTTTCTCCTTAATACTATTTTATTTTGAATTATAAAGATTTCTCATACTCTTAAAAATTATTAGAAAAATTGAGAATTTATATCAATACAGTCGAACTTCAATACAACGGCCATTTTTTTATGTTCTTGTCAGTAACCGTTGTTCAGAGGTTTAATTGTATTTATTATTAAAGGACACGCTGCTTTGTGCTACTGTAAATTACTAAGTATAACTTCGTTATATTTATTAATCTTTGATCAAATTTACAAATTATGATATAAATTTATTAAATATACTTAGAATAAATAAATAATATTTTTACATAAAAAACCGTTTAATTTAATTAAAATTAAATATAAATTTTTAAAAAGTTTAAAATATATAGGCCTATATTTTTAGGTTAACAAATATCAAGAAATTTATAAAAACTTTTTAATAAATTAAAATGTTTATAAATTTAAGCTATTTAAATCCATATTTAAAATTAAATTTCCATTAAAAATTTTATATTATTTTATTAAGAAATTCAAAAAATTGTGAAAAATACTATTAAAAAATGATAATAAGTCATAAATTTTAAATATTTAAGTTAATTTTTATATAATGATAATAAAAAAAAGAAAGATTCTCTATATTCTCTCTATTCTTTTTTATAAAATTAAAAATATTTAAATAATATTTAAGCTATAGAATGCATTACAGTAAATCTATAATTTTTTGGAAGAATATGAATAAAACAATTATAAAACAATTAATTTAAAGAAAAATGCGTCAAATAAATAAATTAATTAATTTAAAAATAGATTTTATTGAATATTTTTTAATATTAATAATATTGATCCTGGNATAGACAACCGTTCGAATGAAACAGTAGACTACAGTACTGTGTTATATAAATAATATAGTTGCTTATGTTCTATAACAATACAACAAAATTTTAATCATTGCCATTCACAATGGGAGAAGAATGCTTATATTGTTCTCTCTTACCTTCGGTATCTTTATCCTACATATTTGGAGACTTATACTTCGAGCCTTGTCAATGCAGGCCACAAAGCAACAACAAGGCAAAGCTTATGCGAATTTGTTTTCTATTCGCGCAAAGTATTTTTGTAGGGCATTTCATTCTCTTAGCTATCCAGCTTTTCCCCACAGATAACAAAACAATCGGGTGTAGTGCCACACATAAACTGACCGAAAAACAGAGCATGCCTTTTGTTAGATCCTTGCTTATGTCTAATGCATTTTATAGTGCTGCCGTTCACTACGCTGTGAAAAAACAGAAAATAATGCTTAATCTAAAGCTCTCTAGTTACGCAGGCGAAAGAGAAAAATTATTGAGCTTTCAGAAAGTAGTCCACCTTTGTGTGGGTAGCGCATTTTTCGTCGTGGCTACCATCATGACGATTACCATTTCGGTGTGGTCCAGTGTGAAAATCGAAGAAGTAAGCGGTTATTGGCGTAGTGTAATCTGCAGCGTTTTTCTAAACATATGCGTCATATACGAATGCGCCATCATATTAGTTTTGTTTGCAACTGCATGCGTACTATGTTTTGCCGTTAAAGAAAGATTCGATGCGATTTCATTCGATTTACAATTCGCAAAAGTTGATTGGAACAAGCGAAAAATAGATAATTTAATAGCCAAGCATGCGGAACTTTGCGATTTCATAGATTATCTGAATGACAAAATTAGTGAAATTCTTCTCTTCTTATACGGGGTGGCCATTACGATTGTGTCGATTGCTTCTATTCTATTTTATTCCGAGTACTTAACAGTAAGCTTCATATAATGATGATAGCTATTACAATTTTGTCAAGTGTAAGCTTGTGTATCATTTCATTTGCCGTTTCGAGAGTGGCAGCATCTGTAAGTATCCGTTTTAATTTGTATATTAAATTACACGTGTTTGAGGCAACGACATCGTTTAAAACAAATAATTTCATAACACTATTGCGTAGGCCTACGACTCATTCCAAGAAATTAGAAGATTGGGAGCTTGTTCTCGACGTTTACAAGATAAATTAAAGGTAAGAATATTCAGCATCGTTATACAAAAGGCTATTTACGTTAACGAGGATACACTTTAACAGATGTTGAATTTCATGAAGAAATTTCGTGAAGAAGAAATTGGACTCGATTGTGGAGGTTGTTTTATAATGTCGAAAGAATGTCCTGTTCAGGTAAACGTAATTAATCGCATTCATACGAAGGGCTGTCCAGAGTTTAAAGGAGTACAAAGTACAATACATAAAAGAAATTACAGGTAAAAAGCATTGTGTAGGATTTTCACTTGCTCCAGGCACAGGGTACTTTTCTCTTTTAGTCCTCTTTCCATCTGGACGTTCATTTTTTTATGATTACTATTATAAGATTTTTGATTATTTTATAACTTTTATTTTATTGATAATTATTGTTTTCTTTTTTTCAGGTGTTCCAAAGTCTTTACGGTATATTCGACATGCTATTACAAATCCGTGACATTTTAGCTGGAAATACGGATAAATGTAGCATTTCTAGTTATAATGTAACAACAACTGAATCCTCCTTCACTCCTTAACATTTTATTTCTAAAATTCATTACAATTTTAGTGTTTAAGCAAAAATAAAGCGAAGAACGCCCAATTCTAATCTTATATGTCTTTGATTTACATGAAAATGTAAATTCAACTTATAAACTGTTTGTAGAGGGTATTTTACTTGTCATATTTGCTAAAATTCATTAATTTTTAATGTATTTGCACACTTTGTACATATTCAATAACACGTGTAAATTTAGTATTAAAATTTTAATAATAAATTTAAAAAATATATAATAAATAAATAAATTCAAAAATACGGACCACACTTGTCGATGTCGCCATCTGGTAGTAAAAGTTAGTAACAAAAAATAATTTAATATTTAAATTTCAATGTGTTAGAAATAAAATAATACATTTAATTATATTTAAAATAAATTTTAAAAATATAAAGTTTTTCTAAGATTAATAATACTGTAGATTAATTTTTATTATAATTAAATATACGCCTATAATAAACATGATAGATGATTATATATGTATATTATAATAACGTTTAATCAATAACTTAATATGTCAGTTATAATTTTAAAATAAAATTCTTAGAAATTCTAAGAATATTATTATAATTTATTCTAAAAATGATTCATTTTATCTAGTAACGATTTTATATATATTATATATAAAAAATTGATATTTCGTCTACCCAAAAATCAATTTTGAAATATAATATTTTGTAAAGTAGCAATCTACAAGGACATTTTTTTGAGAAAAAGGAAGACTTTTTCTTTATTCTTCTCAATAAAATTCATGTTTTAAATTGAAACTTATATTGCATTTTGTAATTCTTTTCTATCCGGATTAAGATATCGAATTTGAAAATCCATTTAGAAAAATTCCATGTGATGGATTCTTACTTTCTTCAATAATTCTCTTTATAATTGTATAATATAAATATACATAAAGTACATAATTAGATGCTATTTTTATTAAGCATTTATCGGGAATATCTTTACAGATACACAATAATTAATATCCTATTTATAAACGAAATACACTGTCACTATAAATTAGTAAATTATCCTTATTTATGACTCATATTTCGTTTATTCTTTAGCATCATCACTCTTAAATAATACCTCTTTATAGTCTATCATATGTTCCATAAATGTAACTTACTATCTGCTTTATTACTTCGTGTGATTTATGTTAAATATCTTTATTATATTGTGACGATGAAATAAATTAAGATAAATATTTATTTTCTATGTAAATATATCGATTATCTTAATATTTATTAAGTAAATTTAATAATTTTTCTTTATGAAATTTTAAAAATTGTTTTAATTCTAATTAAATAATAAATTAGCATAATAAATGGCATCTTTTTATCTCATTATAATAATCTGTGCTATTGATTCGATTAACCAATAAGACTTCTCTCTTACTGACGGCGTTATTATCGTCATCATATTAATTATATTATTAACCAATGAAATTAATCCACGCTTATAATTTGCATAATTTATGTGTTAATATGCGATTTTATTGGTGAATTTTACTTAATTGTTAAACGATTATATTATTTATTCATTTGAAAAATTATAGAATTTTTTCTAAATTTTTCATACAATAAATTATTATAAATATTCAAAATTANTATTATTATTTAATTAACCTAATTATACTAATTATACTAATAATAATCTATTTTTCTTTAAGATAATAAATAAAACCGCGTATATTATAGCACAAATAGCTTAGTTTTCGACGTGCTGCTAAGCATGAAAATTATTCTTATCTCTCATCTAAGTTTACAAAGACTGAAAAGTTGAATGTGTTCATTAATATAAATACTGGTAGTTGATTCTGTAAACAAATTTTAAACGATGTCAGTTCATTTACAAATTACATAAATTATTTTATCGGAATTTAAATCTCAAAGGATAATAAATATTTGCCAAAATTTTCATTTTTATAATGTTTAAGATAAATTCTTTCCATTTTAATTAATGCAATTTGTTATTCTAATCAAATATTTTATTTTGAATATTAAATTGTCTTGATAAAAAAATAAATAAATAAATAAATTTTTCGATATAAGAGCAATTCTTCATTAATTTTGAGACTAGTTTATTAAAATAAATACAATAAAACCTGTGTAAACAGGAATCGCATGTTAACGAATATTTTTCCTTTTAGGCAGGTTCCGTCTTGGACAGGTTTTACTGTATTTTAAAATTTAAAATATGATCTTATTTTTTATGTTTAAATCTATATAACTTCTTTACATTTATGATTTTATTCACCTTTATCCTTCAATATATCGATATTTTTCCATGTTATTGCTTACAGTGAATACAAATTTCTGTATAATAAACACTTCAAAAATATATTCTTTTTCTTTTAATAAATTTTAATAATTTGTAGGTAATATTCTAAAGTTTTAAAATTAATTTATAATTTATATATATATATATATTATTTTTATGCGCTTATTATATTATCGTATAATATTATGAGCTATGTTAGTCGTTGAACATTAAACTTTTGTTGTTTGTAAATCTGAGATTTCATTTGTGTACATGATTACCAACGTGTAATCTGCTAAAGTAGGTAATCTCATTATTTATATCATCAACTCCTATAGGTTAAATAATCAAGTTTTGTACTGAACTTCATCCAATATGTGATTAAACTATCGTTTATTATTACTTGTTTATTAAATTTTGTTATTTAAATAATTTAGTTAATTGCCTATTAAAGTTTTCTAATTAAATAAAAATTGTTATTAAAATGTTAAAATGTTTTGGTAATATATAAAATTTATGATTATCCGTAAACTTTTTCAGTAGGTGTTTTGAAGATTATTCTTTAATGCTTAGTATTATCCTGGGATATTTTAACTGACTTTTTTGAACTTTTATTCTATATCTGACAGTATCCTTAATTAAATTTGTTAGCATTATCTTCAAACATTTCTTCAAGGATTGGATTGATAGTACAAGACAAAGCACAGGCGATCTTTCAACGGCATCCTCCCTGAACTTTCAATGGAATCCGGGTAGACTTTCTACGGGACATCCTTGGACTTTCTATGGTAAAGTTTCTCCTATTTAGATGTTAGGCACGTGAAAAAAAATCCAGTCCAGCCCAGTTGGGCGCGAACCCACGATCAATGTTTAGTGGTATTATCCATTCCACCACTGGTGGACCAAATTTCTTTAAGATTATTCACTTAATATTTAACACTATCTTGAACTAATATAAACAGAAATAGATAACACTATAAGCTTCTTAGATAAGACTATAAACTTGATCTTAGATAACACTATAAGCTTTTAAAAGCTTATAGTGTTATCTAAGATTATTCTTTAATAATTTTAACTTAATTTCCCGAATATCTAACATCTAAAGCTATTCTGTATTATTTTTCAGATGATCTTTGGAGATATATAAATAAAAAATATCGCGATTATTAAAATTTTACGAGATAAATAAAACTGTTTCTGAAGTAATTCATTCAAAATTAAAAACAAAGAAAAATATTCTGAAAGGTAGCTAACTCGAATTTATTTCTTTTTTTCCAGTAGGGAAATCCCACAGGATTTTATGTTAAATCGTACGTAAATCTTCATTCTTTTCAGATCCCATACATTTTATCACGAATAACTATTATATTCTTCTTCACCTTTAAATACATTATATTAAATTACATTTCGATATTAACTAGAAAAATAAAAGAATTCCTTTAAAATTCCATAATCAATACGGCTTAAATGGAAGTCATTGAAATAAATGGACCTGTTTTTCTTATTTATTTTCACATTATTATGTTATTAACAATTTTAAAAGTTGGAAGATGATAAAAATATTTTATAAATCAAATATTTAAATAAGTAAATAAAGTATATTTTTATCTTGAGATAAAGCAAAGTGTCTCGTTAATTCAAAACGAAAATTATTAAATTTTCCGATTTTCCATTTATTTAAATTAATGTAATCAAATAAAGATATTATTCATTTTCATGTAATTTATTTATTTAATTTTACTGTAATTTTTATTAAATTTCTAATTAAAAATGCATCATCAAAGCCATGAGTTAAATATAGCCTAAACAGTATTTCTTTTTAGACTATATTTTAAATCATTTTTTATGTTAATTTATTGACATAAAAATAATTTAAATAAAAATAAAAAAATTAATGTTAATTTATTGATATTCAATAAAATAACATTAATTTTTATTAATATTTAGAGGTTATTTGCATTAATTTATTAATAAAATCATTAATATTTTCATTTTTCTTGTAAATTTTTATTAAAATCAATAGCATAAGAGTGAGAAAAAGTCCATTTTTTAAATGTAATTTTTTTTTATTTTATTAAACTAAAGAGTAACTCTTTGAATTAAAAAAATGCTCGTAGCAAAGTAAAATTTTGTAAAAATCATTTACAAGAGGCAGAGGCGGATAATATAGTCTATGATATAAACAACAATATTAAATTTGTATTAATATTCAATATTGTTTATACAACGCATCATCTAGTCTAGAAAAATTAAAAATCTAAATTTTAAATTTATATAAATTGGTAAAAATTTTACATATTAAAGATCGACGTGCTGCTAAGCATGAAAATTATTCTTATCTCTCATCTAAGTTTACAAAGACTGAAAAGTTGAATGTGTTCATTAATATAAATACTGGTAGTTGATTCTGTAAACAAATTTTAAACGATGTCAGTTCATTTACAAATTACATAAATTATTTTATCGGAATTTAAATCTCAAAGGATAATAAATATTTGCCAAAATTTTCATTTTTATAATGTTTAAGATAAATTCTTTCCATTTTAATTAATGCAATTTGTTATTCTAATCAAATATTTTATTTTGAATATTAAATTGTCTTGATAAAAAAATAAATAAATAAATAAATTTTTCGATATAAGAGCAATTCTTCATTAATTTTGAGACTAGTTCTTAAATAAATAAATATCTTAATTTTAATTATACAGCTTCCTCCTTTAAAGTATATATGTATTTTTTTTTGTTTTATTTATAAAATATTTTTATTAAATTTATTTTTAATTCTTCGTGATTTATTAATATAAATTTTTAATACAATTTGTTTTTTTTCTTAATAATTTTTTTGCAATTTAGCACTTATATTAAACTTGGTTATTCATTTTTTTATGTTAGAATTTTTGTATTATTAAAAACTTTCTTGTAACACCTCTCTAAATTTTTATAAATATTTAAGAACATTTTATCTGAAAAAATTCCTTTTTTTTTATTAATCTCAAGAAAAAGAATTTATAAACAAAGGCAGACATTTTTATTTTCTCAAATTTTTTCCTTATTTTATCGTCTCTCAGGAAATTCGACGTCATATAGAGATCTTGATAAATTTTTGATTATCTAATGTTATAAACCCATTTTATTACTTCGAAAATGGTACCTACAGACAGAAATTCTCTATATCTATATATAAAAATAAGCCCGTAATTGTGGCATGTATCTTCAATTTCTAGAAAATTTCGGCATCGATGACTCTTTAGGGATAATATTTATCGAATACAAAAAGTAGGATTAATAAAATATATAAATTAATATAAACTACGTCATAATTTCTTAGTACATAAGCCTTTTATATAAATAATATCAAATAAATATAGATAAATTTCAAGTGTTTTCTTCCTACTTCCGGAATTATCGATTTTAATAAACGGTACATTGGACATGGAAAATATTATTACAGTATTAAAAATTCTTATTGTTATACATTATAACTTGCTTGATATAATATGTGTTATTGTCTAATATTTTTACAAAAATATATCTTTATAATTATATGATTTATAACAGGAAATCACATCATCCTTTGAAGGGTATAAAGAACTAATAAAGCGCAACAATTCTTCCTGAAGTAATATTTGGTCACGAATGTGGCCGCACCATCAATTTGGACACGTTAAAAATGATACACATTCGTTCTGTTGATTGGTTTGATTCGGGAAAAAAATAGCGATGGGAATGCTTACGGAAGTGAGGATTGATTGAATCTCTCATTGATCAATCATAACATAATCACTTTCTCCGATGATCTTTAATCTTAACCGATCAATGGAAAGGGTTTGTGCTATTTTTTACGTGTTCGAATCCCTAACAGATCCTAACAGATTTTTTTTTCTGTTGCGAGGATCTCGCAACAGAAAAAAAAAATCTTTAGAAAATCTCCTTACTCTTCATGAAATGGCTTATGAGATGAGGATAAAGTATTTTATCTTCTGATATGTATATATAAAATTATATTTATATTAATATAAACAATCATAAATATAATATTTTTAGCAGTAATAATTGATCTTTAACGACATAAGTAAGTAGTGGTAAAATAAATTTATTACATTATAACTCATTCTTTTAATACTTCTAATTTAATTACGAAAAATCGTCCGTGTCTTATTTTCTTTTATTTTTGAAAAGCTAAGCTTCTTTCTTTAACCTGTAAGAGAATAATTACTTAACCGTAAGTTTCAGTCGTCTTTGATTAAGACTGTAAAACATATAAGATAAATTGTTAATGAATAGAATAATCTAAGAAATATTGAAAAATACTAACAAATATACGGTTTTAAATACGAAAAATTAGATTAGATTGAATTAATGAAATAAGGTAACGCAACACATGGACGATCTGCCAAGGGAGCGATGCCCCTCGGGAGGACTTTTACGGGGAAACTAGCTCCTATGTATGTGATAGACACGTGAAGAAAACCCGGAAAATACCAGCGGTTAGCTTATTGGTCAGGTGCGAACCCGCCACCAATTACCAGTATTCAATAGTGTTGTCCACTCGGCCACTGGTGGCCGAGGAAGATAAAATACACGAAATAAAATAAAATATATGAAAGATAAAATACACCATAAATTGATATCAGATAAGAAATTCTGAATAACGACAAATAAACTCAGATGAAAATGAGCACGTGTATCTTTATTATTATTATTATTTAATTAACCTAATTATACTAATTATACTAATAATAATCTATTTTTCTTTAAGATAATAAATAAAACCGCGTATATTATAGCACAAATAGCTTAGTTTAATAGCCTACATTATAATTTAATTTATAATAATCTATTAACCTTTCTTTAAAAATGAATTTTTATAACTACCCAATTCAATCATTTCAAGTAAAAATTAATTTCGACATTCATCCCTTAACGAAACCCACTACAATCCTATATTGTTAAACTTTTAAAGTCAAAGGTCTAAGGTCAAATAAGTTATTTAACCTTTCCATTTATTTTTACATTCTCTATAAAGTTATATAGAAAAAATTTAATATCAAATATGGTACCATTTTAATCTAGGGTAGAGAGGTGATAAACATAAGGTAGAGAGATGATAAACTTTAACTCTTACTAGTATCACAAGGTATCACACATGATATCCTTCAAACTTAAAGATACCACGTAAAACAGACTGTAGATACTTATCTGGATTGATATTATATATTTGAGAGCAGTGTAATATATATAGTAGCCTATTTATGAAGTAGGCTACTATATACATATGCTATATATAATCTGGGATAATTATATGCAGTAGGATACTAAATATTGAACAACATTAATCTATACCAGTGTTCCGCAACCAGTGTGCCGCGGTACACTGGTATGCCGTCACAAGGTGAAAGGTGTGACGTGAACTTTTACATGATTCTATTAATTTCAGGCTTTATTTATATTTTTTATCACAGTTGTTGTGTTTCTTATGTTTCTATTTCATTCACTGATGAAATAAGATGATGTTAAAGCAATAAAACGCATATGTCGTCCCATTACTCACTTATTCTTTTGGAGTTATATATTGGACTCACACAGATCTTAAGCAACTCCAAATGAAAACAAGAAAAACACTTACTAAGCATGAACAACATCATCCTAAATCCGCCACAGAAAGATTATTTCTGTGGCGATATTCTGTGGCCCTTTCACCTAAAAATGGCGGACGTGGCCTGATCGACATAGTTAACCTACACTACAAACAAACACAGACATTGCGAGAGTTTTTCTACAGGAAACAAGATACATCACAATTACATAAAGCAGTAACTCTAGCAGACTCAAATAACACACCATTAAACTTACACTCACAACATACAGACATGACACAACATATAAAAAGCATAGACAACATTAAGCAATCATGGGCTCAAAAGGCTCTCCATGGCAGGCATCCTTACGACCTGGCCCAGGATTTTGTTGACAAAACTGCGTCAAACAGCTGGTTAGATCGGGGATGCCTCTTTGGGGAGACGGAAGGATTCATGATTGCCATACAGGATCAGGTCATAAATACTAAAAACTACAGAAAACACATACTCAAAGATACAACACTCACAAATGACACATGCAGAAAATGTCACATCATGCCAGAAACCATACAACACATCAAATCTGGTCGCAAGCTCTTGGCACAGACAGATAATTTACATAGACATAATCAAGTAGCAAATACATCAAGAGCTTGAAAAGAAACACAAATTATTAGACATCCACGAACCATACTACAAATACGTTCAACAGACAGTATTGGAAAGCAACACGCACAAAACGTACTACAACAGCCATAATCATAGATAAAACAATTTACCACAACAGACAAGACATCACATTCATTGACAAACACAATACAAAGATTGACAAACACACTCATTGACAAACACGTGCTATATTGTAAGCATACAGCATAAGCATCTTTAAAGCTAAGTACATTGTGAATGTTTAGAACAGATATGTCTATAATGTATATGATTTTAAAATCATATACATTATAGACATATCTGTTCTAAACATTCACAATGTACAAAACACATGCAGTGAAAAAATCAGCAAGTACACAGAACTCGCCCAGGAAATAAAGCATCTATGGAGGGTGGATAGGGTGCTTATTGTACAGTACAGTCCTCTAAAGGTGTCATACCACACACGCTACATAAAAGCCTGGAAACATTAAAATTGAATAGAAACACACTACAGAAGGCCACTAAATTGAATGTATGTCATATTGTTAGGAAATTCCTGAATACAGACATACACTGACACAATTATTTAATTTTTGTCTTGTTTTGGTTACTATGCCTTGACTCTGGTCCGGCATAGAACACAGCCATCGGTGTCAACTGAGTATAACTCACAAAACTCAACATAATAATAATAATAGGTTTATGGCATTACGAAATTCCACTAATAGTATCATATCATACGTTTTTGAGGGGAATAACATTTTGGTGTGCCATGTTGAGTCATAGGTGTGCCACGAAGTAGAAAAAGGTTGAGGAACACTGATCTATACGACGAGATTATAAGCTTACTAAAGTTAAAAAGACTCGCAACTATATAGAATTAATATATTATAATATATATGATAAATATAAATTTATAATGTTTATTATAATGCAAATATACTCTTCTAACGTCAATTAAATTTAATATGTTGTGTAATGTTAATTAATGTAAAAAAATAAACTTGGCTGTTATATTAGCTTTTTGATGAAGATGTTAACTTTCAAAATTAACAAAAAAAATTTTTTTTTAAATTAGATAATTTATTAGAATAAATTTTAAAAAGTAAACTCCACAAACAACGGATAAAGACTTTTAAAGTGAGAAAAAGAAATATTCTAAAGAATAAGATATATCGCCTAAAAAACGCATAAATATTTAGTTTAACACGTCTTATCATTAAAAAAAAACTCAATATTTTTCATAAAACAAAAAGTTTCATTTAAAAAAAATTCGAAATTTATTATAAAAATGAAATATTTTCTTATTTTTAAAAGGGTTTTTTTTAGATAATTTTATAAAAATTTCCACTTGGCGAATTAATAACAAAAAATGAAAAATGATAATTTCAGTATTTTAAAATTCAAAATATTTATAAATTATTAAGAAAAAAATTTGTTGTAAAAAAAGATAAAACAGTACGTAAAATAATATTAGATTAATAAAATATTAAAATAATTAACTAAATTAACAATAACGTGGATATGATCAATCTTGGTGATGAAGGATGAGGATATAGAATGATGTGAATGATAAGTTAAATCAGAGAATTTGAGATGAATTAATGTTATTAGATGTAAGTAAATTAAAAAAATGTTATAAATAAAAGTTTTAACATAAAAAAGCAGTAATTTTATTAAAATTGAGAAGATAATTTTAACGTGATAAATAATAATAAATATTAAATTTATTAAATAATATACTTTAAAATAAATAAATATAACTTTAAAAATTTATTAATTATTCTTAAGATATTAAGAATTTAAATGTTTAAAATTATGAATATTTCTTCATAAATTTCTAAAAATAAATAATTTTTGTATATAAAATTAGTGAAAATGTAAAAATTAAATTTTAAACATTAATGTTCTACATTTTCGAATATTT
>NW_019385588.1:141308-177782 GCF_000671375.1 Centruroides sculpturatus
AAAATATAAAAAAAGTGTATATATATATAAGTATTAAAAACATCTAGATTATAATTCGCAATAACATTTCTTGTCGTGAGTTTTAATTAGAAACATGTGATGCCCTGGAGCAGTGTATCTATAGGCTGTTATATAATAAGGCTCGTTCGTTTTGTCATAAAGTGTATACTTTTACCTCAATTTGACGTCATTTTTTTAATCTTGTTCATGGTAAATCTGAAGAAATGACGTCAAAATTGATGTTAAAGTGTATACTTTTTGGACGAAGCGAAGAGTTAGACTGTACTGTATGTATGTACATTTGTACATGTTTTAACAGCGCATAGCATTTTATGTGCTGATTATGAATAAAACAATAAATTTTTTTACGTTTTAAACCGCATAACATTTAAATTTTTAAATTGTTTGCTACCTATTAAGCGACTTTATGGTGTTCTTTCTCACTTAGTTCTCGAGGCATATGAGGGTTTTCCAGCAATGCTTGCTTGTCTAGCGAGAGGAAAGTATGATATTATCCTTCGAGTAGAACCGGTTATCGTATTGCTCGGTTGAGGAGGATGTAAAGAGCACCATCTTTCCAAATACAGCACTATTTATGGAAATCATGGTTGTACTATTTTCATGTACATTGCACCATTGGAAATGCTGATTTCAATAAATTCTAGAAAAATGTTGGCATTTAATGCAATAAAACTTGTTAATCTATTAGAAGATATGGATCTGATTGAAAAACCATTATTCTTTCATTGTTTTAGTAATGGAGGAGCTTTAATGTATGATCTTATGAGAGAAACACTGTTAAAAAGGGATGAAGTTTACAATATTAGAGGTTGTATCTTTGACAGTAGTCCAGCAGAATTTGGATTGTCATATATTTTCAAAATGTTATCAATCATATTTCCAATTGAAACTTTTAGATAATATATTCGATCTGTTTTAATATTTTTATATTTGTATGCGGCCTTTCTTTATAATCGTTTTATAAATTGTTTAGTTGATAGGAAAGACCATTTAAAAGCACTCAGTCCATGGCACAGTTTGATACAAGAGCCAAATATTTCTCCACAGTTGTTCCTCTTTTCTAAAGAAGACAATGTATGTGATTACAGAAGTATACAGAAATTTATAGAGTTTCGAAAGAGTAAAGAAGTCAAAGTAGATTTTTATATGTGGAATCATACTTCTCATGTTTCACATTTTAATTTGTATCCAGATCAATATGAAAGAGTAATATTAGATTTTATTGCAAGAAATCTTAAATGAATAATTTTTTTATTAATTTTTCTTGCATTAAATTATTTATTAATGCTTGTATTCAGTATGAGGCAATATGAACTTAGATGAATGTTAATGAAAATTTTTATAGTGAGTTTCACCAAGTTATCTCAAAAACAGTTTTTCTTAAGTAAATAAAAAGAGCCCATCTTAATATTAAAGAACTGTTTTAGTTTTAGCATCAATAATAAGTAAATTGATTATGAATATTTTATTTAAACAATAGTACATATTTATATGGAATGAAATTTTAGTTTCATATGAAGTTTTCAATTTTTGCCTCTAGAAGATGAGCACTCTAAACAATTAAGGGTGGCTTATTTATAGTGTAGTAATATTCATTATTACAAATTGTGCAATTATTTTCTTTAAAATCTTCTGTATTTATAATCAAAAGTGAAGTTGTTTTAAAAAATTTAATAAGAAATCAAAAATTTTATATTTATTTTAGTTAAAATCTGAACCAGATTTACATTTTTATGGGAACAATTGTCATTTTCTGTAATGTGATTTAGTTGTTTGATTTTAAAGCTAGATTACACAATTAAAATAATTCAATGTAATATTTATCATATATTTCTGTAGTTACATTGTCTGATTCAGACAATTTAATTTATTTTTCATCAAAATACTAATCTGTGATATAAATTATTGCACTCTGAACTGTGATATTTATTTAAAATATTTATCGACCATTTTAAGATTATATTGTATCGTCTAATTGCACAATGTGATATGCAATAAAATTTTCTGCTTTTTTGTAAATTTTATCGGCATGGAAAGCGGCGGCATTATAAAGAGCAAATGGACATGCGCAATCGAATTTTGGAAGATTGTGGAATGTGCGTTGTTGGAATTACCGTTGGGAAAGTTCAAATTTTAAAAAAATTTTTACATCAATCCTGAAGACGGTCTATGAATTAGACCGAAAACGTTAGATAACTATCCAAAGTAGACTGCATTTTAAAGGTATGGTGGAGTGTATTAATTAGTCATTTATTGAAAAAAGGCAAAAATGCTTGAAAAATTACACCTACTTGATAACTTTAAAGCAGAGAAATCCCTATATTGATTTTTATTAGTTACTTAGATCATAAATATTATAAATGCAATAATAATGAATACATATCCACACCTCAAAGTGGCTAGCAAATTGTCTTTGTAATTCAACATTCGAACTCTCACTGCCTAAACCAACTTTCATCCATCCTTCTCTTCAATACAACAGTTTCATTTTTTTTTTTTTGTCATTTCCACCCATGTCATTTTCCATGAATTAACAATTACTCAACATTTATGTTTTGTTGCAATTTTTATATACTATTTAAAGTGTCCTGTTCATTTTGTTTGCTATTTAGAATTCAATTAAAATGAGATTTTTATAGCTGAAAAGATAAATAATATAAGAAATACATCTCTGTAACGTGAACTGTGTGTGATTAGACCTGCTGAAGAGGCTTTCCATAGGCGAAATGCATTTAGGAGGTTTATTAATGTAAATAAAAGTTTTCTTTGCAAGTTGATCTCCTTTTTACCTTTTTTAACTTTAATCTTTTTTATTCANGAGAAATTATGAATTTATGTGTACCCTTATTAAAATTAGGCCTATATAAATAATCTTCATATAAGTCGATATAAATAACGTATTTCACTATATGACAATTCTGATGAGAGTGCGAAGAATTTAAAATTTTTTTTGATTTTGAACCATATGTTGCAATATAATTTATTAAAAAAACACAAAAAATTAGTAAAATAGATTGAAAAAAATTCTTGAAACTATTTATAGATAACGTTATAAAAAATATTATCCATAAAGATATTAAATTTTCTAACTTTTTTACGTGATTTTAGGCCAAAATCATAATATTTTCGCGATGCGTGCCTAACTTTTCTATCTGAAATTAGTACTAAATATTTATAAAGTCATTGAAAAACCTACCAAATAGATCCAATTTTTATCTGTTCTTCTACCCATTCTCGGAATTGTCTTAGTTTTTGTAAAAAATTGCCCATCGGTCGAACTTAGTATCAATGAAATAATCCACCACACGAAATAGATATGGCGTAACACTTTAAATCAGAAATTTTGTGGTAAATATTTTTAAAAAGCAAAAAATATATATATATAATGATATGGTGATAAGAACTTACTTTTCAAATGTAGTTTTCTTATCCGACAAGTGGTTATAACGATCGAATTGATCAGACAAGTGAAGAGTGAGAAGTGTCAAAAGTGGATATTCTCACACCTTTACTGGAAAACACGATTGGAATACGAGTATCTTTAAGATGAAGAATTTATGAAAAGATATTTTTCAATCCTCCAACATCATAAAACATCCGACAGAAATGGGTTTCGACCAATCACAACACGTTTTCCTTAACTAACGAGAAAATCCGTCCAGTCGTACTCCTTCTGCGAATTGACGAAACAGAAAGGTTGATAATTATTTTCGAAAGGCAAGCTATCAGAAGAGAATACGCTTCTGGGACTTGTTCCAATAATTAATTTAAGAGACCTTACTTAGTAGTCCAACTTACAGACGTGATGCCACCTTCTCTTGTCTCTGAGGGCATCTGTCACGTGTACAGATGTGTGAAGAGAATAGAAGACGTAAAGAGTGCAACATAATGATACGTTAGCACTTCCACTTTCAAAAGATTTACCTTTAATAGAAAATGACAGTATTTCTAGAATACATTCAATTTAAAAGATAGCTATTGCTATAATAATGAATGCTTCCTATTGTTAATTTCCTTTTAATGTTATCGATGTCGTAGATTTAAATGTATCATTCTACATCTCGTTTAAATAACTTAAAAGAATATTTTGGAATATTTTATTTAAAGTGTTTAACTGTACATATATACTGAATAATATATGACAGAAATTAATGTTCGCCGTTCTCTCTAGAGGCAAAAAAATAAATTTATTCAGTGACATGTCTACTAGAATTAGAAATAACTTCTTAATCAGATTACACGTGTTACAATTGTTCGATTTATGTAACATAAAAGATTATTTATACGATTTTTGATAATTAAATTTAACGTGTTTACTGTTTTATATATTCATTTTATTTTTGGAAGTATTTCGTTAATAATCTCGGCTATACTTCATAGAATTGAACAATAACCATATCTAATTTATGTAATTTAGTGTAAACTTTTATTTAATTTTTATTTTAAAAATTAATTTTGCACTTTTACAACGTTTAGGTAAACTTTTATTAATTTATTATCTTGTTTTTTTCTGTATAATGATATTCTGTATTCTCCAGCATCTTCCAAATTCTGAAGATGCTGTTAAAAGTATAGAAAAAATATATAATTTTTAATGTTTTCTTTGGAAAAATAATATATATTTTTAATAAATTAATTGATTCTAATTAAAATAATATATATTTAATAATAATTTATACTTTTTAATAAAACTAACAGCCTTTTCAATTATTAAAGATGCTTTAAATATATAATTGCCAATTTATTTTGATTTTTATGTTGAAAATAAGAAGAAATGTTCATTTTTTAATGAAAGAATCGATTTATTCTGCTTTAGGACATTAAAAATAAACTATTTTTGAAACGTTTTCGAATTTCGTATTGATATTTTATTACTAAAAACGCTAATTTAAAAATTCACTTATATTCACGTAAATTATTATATTTATTAATTAATAAAAAAAAACTTGAAAATTAATTAAATATTCTTTTAATCATTGTTATCCTCGGAGCATCTGAAAAATTTTATGATGATGCGAAAAATAATAAGTTTTAACAATATGTTCTTGTTTTTGTTAATCATCAACACGTCGTTACAGCAAATATTTTTAGTTAATAAAAAAAAATGAAAGGCTCGTAAAACTCAATCATTTTACTAGGGGAAAAAAAAAGAAAATGTCATAAAACGAGTTTGTTTTATAATTTCTTAGTTCATTATTTGTGCTTAAAATTTCTTATAGCTTTTAGTGATAAATGATTTCCTCTTTGCAAAATTTAATCTTGGATAATTTACAAAATAGTGTTTTATTAAAGATATTTTAAAATAATTTTTTCGTGGTAAATTATCCGATGTTTTAAAATTTAAGAATATAATTTATATGTTTAAATTTTAAAATATATTTTTATCCTCCGCGCCTTCTCCGCATCCTCTTTCTCTTCCTCCTTTTCTTCTTTTTTCTAGATATAATTTCAGTTTGTTTAAGAATTGAAAATAAATAGTTTCTTATGTTTTAATACGATTGTTAATATGTGTAATTAACGAAGAAATGAAAGATATTTTTTAATCATGCAACAATTTTATTGAAATACATCAATACATATATTCAAAAATGCTATGTATCGCTGCAATTATATTACTTGGATTTCCATCTGGAAAAATATAAAAATTTTATACTTAAATTCTAATTCATAATTTTATATATGAATAATACAAAAGAAATTTATGTTAAGATAGCAACTATAAGAGGGTTGCAATTTATCAATTCTTAAGTTATAGATTGTTTAAGGTATTTCTCAACAATTTAAAAATATAATGTTATAAAATTTCTTTTATTTTAATATTACTCAATATATTATACTTAATTTTTTTCATTTTAAATAATTTTATAATGGATATATACAAGTGCATCTGTTATATAATAAGAAATGTCAGTTTATATATTAAATAATTTAAATATAATTATAAGAATAAAAATTATTAATATAAAAATAATACCTTTTTATTCTACTTTGTCATAGAATCTGCACATGATGTAAACCATTGACTGCAAGTTTGTAATGCTGCTTCACAAACGGCATAACGTATTCTAGGGTTAGTTTCATTGTCAAGATCTAGAAAGTAAATGGAAAAAATATTTTTTAAAATTAAATTTCAAACATATTTCAATTATTATTATAAGTCACTAACCAAAAGGGGATCTCTTTCCGAAGATACTTCCGTTTAGAAGCGGTTTAGCCTCGATGATATCAGGCAAAACGATGAAGAAAGTGAAGAGCAGGATTGCGCATGCAAATTTGTAATTCATGATTTCCTATGAAGAGAG
Source organism: Centruroides sculpturatus (assembly GCF_000671375.1). Classification (NCBI taxonomy): domain Eukaryota; kingdom Metazoa; phylum Arthropoda; class Arachnida; order Scorpiones; family Buthidae; genus Centruroides; species Centruroides sculpturatus. The sequence goes on from NW_019385588.1 coordinate 147,632, forward strand.
AGAGAGAGAAAAAAAATGATGTCATATTAATACTGAGTTGAATAAAATGTGATGAAAGACGAGAATGCATTGACAATAAGAGATGAGGATACAAACTACTTACTTGTGATCTATCTGCAGCTTTGTGAGGAAGCAAGAAAGAACATCTTTATATACTACTAGAATATGGTTCATTTAAATCCCTAGTGACTAAACTTAATAATAAATATAACCACTTTTGTCTTGATTTGTGGTAGAAGATATAGACTTTTTATTGGGTTAGTTTAATTGATTGTCGGACTTGCAATTGTTTCTTTCGTAATTTTGTTAGGATCCCTTAGAGGGAACGTCGTCTATTTGCCTATCCAACAGTCTTAATAGAACAGAATATTATTTATTTATTTTCAATTAGAGTTGGTCCTCAGAAAATCTTTAATTAATTTTCTAAAACACAGAAGTTCTTTAAGTCAGATTACATTAAAGTAGAACTCAATGAAATTATAAAGTTCTATCTCTTGTCATTATTTTAATTTATGTTTTAAGGCATTATTATTTTTATATTTATTTATTCATTTAAACTTATCACATCTCTGATGATGGAATTCTCTCATGTAGTCGGCATACTCCTGCAAGAAAAGAAGAGAATTATTATTATTTTTATATTTATTTTCACTTCTATCTTATAAATCTCACAAATGGTGAAGAAGTTGCATGTCTGAGTTATATCAATGTTGCTTACATTGTCATCAAAGATGGCAGCGAGCATACAGCAGCGAGTTAAATTGAAGCATGGGCAGCTGCTTGTAAAGATGATCAGAAGGCTAAGAGACTGGCAAAATCTGATCTCAACATCACTTTCAACACTTGGCTTACAAATGTGGCTAATTCTCAAACAGTGGGCTGCAAAGATGGCACATTTTTCTGTCTTTGTAGCCCTCTGAGAATCATTGCCCAAATAATGTTTATTTTGTTTTATTGGTAGTTTATCTATTGTGTTCAATTATTTTGCTAAAATATGCTACATTACAAGCATAATGTATAAATCATATTCATATTCCATGAATTAAAAGAAATTTAACTGCAAACAAGATGCATGAATTACAAATTATATTGAGCTGCATTGAAAGGAAGTATACTGGACATATCAATGCAATGTGCTCATTGCTAGATTAAATATACTCCCAACTAGAAAATTTAACCAATTCAAAATACAGTCAAATCCCATTTACATATTTTTCAAGGAAACTGAGAAAAACCATACAAGTGAAACTACTTTTGAATTGCTTTCAGAGCAAATACAGTTATCACAAAAATATGGTGCAGTACAAATTAATTAACAATGTACCTAAATTTGTATGTCTAATTCTTAACAGAGAAGTTTCGATTTACTATATATATAACACATTTGAACAACATATAAAAGGTTACGCAAAACAGTGTGAAATTAAGTTGTGTATTGTATTTTTAAAAAATTGACTAAATTTTGTTTGTTTTTTCCAATGGTTTTGTCATGCACTGGCACAGTGCGTAACAAAACAGTTATCAGTTGTCTCCTTCTGCCAAAACTTCAGTCACATGGAAGAATAAAAAGTAAGTCATTCTGAAGAATAGCTCATATTGATAGCAAATAGCAAAAACGAATGAGAAAGTAATTTTTATTCACCTAGCAAAATTGGTTTACACTACAAAATGCAGAAGGTGAAAATTTTCAATTTGTTGGACTGTTGTAGCAATTTGCTAAACTGAAAAATTTGTTGAAAACAGCATCCCGTGTTATGTATAAGTGAAAAAAGTGCTGTATAATACCAAAATTATGATATATAAATGTGAAGTTGTATAAATTAAAAAAGTATAATTAAAGTGTTTTATAATGAAATACTGTGCAGAAAATATTTAACTCAACTAGCAGAACTCCAATTATCCAAAATAATTTGTTCTGCAGATGTTTCGGATAAGTAGATTAACACACAAAGAATGAAATTACAGGGTAGCAGTACAGTATGTATTTACCAATGTGCAAGTAGCATCTTACTGATCATTTGGATATATCACAGCAAATAGAGAATTGCAATGTGATGTCAGTGGGAGAGAGAAAGAAAGGCAAGTGGTGGTATNTATAAATATATATAACGGATAAGAAATTAAAATTGCATGTTTGAGTATAAATAAATGAAGCACAAGACATAGTTAATGGTTTGCTTGCAAACGCATTTATTTTAAAGCACCTAAAGTTTATCATTCTACAACAGAAAGCTGAAAAACACACGATTAATTTTTTTTTCTTTCATATATTTGTATAGTTTTATATCACCTGAATTATTTTTTGTTTGTTTGTTTACATGTCGAATTAGTTGTTGATCAAACTTCAATAACATTTTTATCAGTTGCCCTTGAAAATAAAAATCCATCAAAATAGAACTCCTTAAAGAGTCTATCAATCCCTGTACAATTAGAACTACAATAATATTCTTATCTCAATAAAAGAACATTACATTCTTTCAGGCGATAAGATCACACCATTTTATTTTTGTTTTTGTCTTAATTTCGCCTGAAAACACAGAAAACTATTCAATTAGATTGAGCTACATGTAAGGGTATATATATTAATATATATATTGTATAATATATATATATACTGTTACAGCTACTTTATAAAGTTAGAGCTCCTTAGTCGAACTCGGAATTTCTTTATTTTTATTTTATTTTCAAACTATACTGACCGGGTTATTTTGTAGTTGGCTTCAACACCTTTGTTTCAATTAGGCCGACAAAAAATTGGACGGATTTATATACGCGCGATTCGCATTTTTCTCATTACTATATAATAATGCTCATCAAGATTAAGGCAGGACTGGTTCTGCACAATACATGCTTTTTTTTATATCGAAGATATACAATTAGAACGTACTGCAAAGTGATTTGTTACATAAAATTTTTTAAGCAGTCGTCACAACATATATTGGACCACGTCTAGGATAAAGGATTCACTAAATAGGGAATAAAGGTGTGATTAATAAGGATTTTTGGTGATTATGTTAACAAGTGCGCCATGAGCGTTGATATCCGGTTATATGATATATAAGTATATCATATCAATGGCCGCACCAACGCCCTTTTGCATATTCATCTATGGTGATGGACGTATTACAATACAGATGTATAGGATCGTAACCTATATATGACCCATTGAAAACTCGTCGAGAAATTTTTAAAAACCTAATAATAACAATTTTATATTGCCAAATTTAAAGAACGAAATGAGTAAAATTTAATGGATAATGAATAGAAACTTTTACATTTTTATATATTTAATAACGACGAGTTTTAATGAATAACTCTTAAAAATAAATTAGCATTATATATTTTTCTATCTAGATACTTGTTGCTATAAGATCGCATATACTGTACATCGAGTAATGTTTTGAGTCTGGAAAATTCTTGTTTTTTTTCACAAAAAACAATAAGATTTTGTATTATTTTATTGCAGAACTATTGCTTCGAATGGTAACGTAAATTGTTTGATTTAATACATAATCTAGGCAGCGATTTATAAAAATTGTTATTTTCTAAACTGTATTTTTCTTATCGCATTTTTTATTAAAATCTTATATAAGTTATATATATATATATATCACAACATATTTTAAAAATAAAAAAACGAGTAATAATACGTATTTTTATAACCGAAAACTTATTTTAAAAAAAGAACGTATGGTCATTTTCCAGAAACTCAATACATTTTCTTCTGAACAGATATAGTAAATCGATTTCCTAAAAACATCGACTGTTAAATTACTTCTTCCTCTTTTCTCTCCTACTGAAGATCAAAAATTCTAACATGATCATTGACTTATAAATAAATGCAGATCTATGAGCTAGGACTACGTTTCTCGACTAAACTATGCACAACAAAGATTCTCCTTCTATAAAATATGAACAAACACACAAGAAACAACGAAAAAATCTATACTAAAAATATATAAATAATGATAGAAATGGCTGGAATGTCTACGAGTAGAATAAGATTTAAAAATTAAAAAAAAAAATTTAGAATTTAACGAAAAAATGATCAAGTAACATTGCTAGCTGCCAGCATTAATTATTAATCGACAATTCTAAGGATTCAAAATCCAAACTTTAGAAAAACACTAACTGGACAGAAATAAAGAAACGAATGACATGGTATATATATATATATATATATATTTATATATATTTATATATGACTTGCAAAAAGCAAGACTTTATTTTTATACCTTCGTTTAAAAAACCATGACAACCATTTCTATATTCGGCGGAATATCATCCACCAAATAGGATATCACAATATATTTGCCAAGAAACATGCGAAAAATGATCACAACTATGTATTAATTCTTCTAAAAAATTGATCTCCAGATATACATCTACCTTCAACAATTATGACAATTATCCTCACAAGGTGGAATGGATAGGATCATACATACAACTGTACACAGAGAAATTATGAAGGTGCTGTACATATAGAACTGAGAAATGATGGTACAAAATATATATATATACATATATATGTACCATTCGGGTCCCCCAAGATTGTACGATGGTCCACTTTAGATAATTTTTTTTATTAGATATTTGATATGTTCATAGGAAACGAACAATGAGTTTCTGATATGTAGTTACTCTGTGCCCACAAATATTACATTTTTTTTTCTTCATTTTTAAACGTTTTNAGAGAGTCGATCCACACGACAGGTGACTTGATAAACGATCTTCTAGATCTGTTTACCGAGAAGTTCCAAAAAACGATCGATAGAAAGTATATAAAAAATTTATATATATATATATATTTATTTATATAGTATATATATATATATATATATATTTATATATATTTATATATGACTTGCAAAAAGCAAGACTTTATTTTTATACCTTCGTTTAAAAAACCATGACAACCATTTCTATATTCGGCGGAATATCATCCACCAAATAGGATATCACAATATATTTGCCAAGAAACATGCGAAAAATGATCACAACTATGTATTAATTCTTCTAAAAAATTGATCTCCAGATATACATCTACCTTCAACAATTATGACAATTATCCTCACAAGGTGGAATGGATAGGATCATACATACAACTGTACACAGAGAAATTATGAAGGTGCTGTACATATAGAACTGAGAAATGATGGTACAAAATATATATATATACATATATATGTACCATTCGGGTCCCCCAAGATTGTACGATGGTCCACTTTAGATAATTTTTTTTATTAGATATTTGATATGTTCATAGGAAACGAACAATGAGTTTCTGATATGTAGTTACTCTGTGCCCACAAATATTACATTTTTTTTTCTTCATTTTTAAACGTTTTGTTTTTAAATTCGATATCATCATCACGTGATATGAATGACCCCCTTGCAATTCCTTCTTAACCCAAGATTCTACAGACAAGGAGATGAATTTTTTTGTTAAGTTCTAAATTTTCACTCAAAGTTATAACACAATATTTCATATTTATAAAATATTGCTTGTTCGTAATATATATATATATATATATACATATATAGAGACATACATATATATATATATAATTTTTGTTAACTGGTCCAAATAGTTGCAAAAATTCAGCTTTAAAGGAAAGAATAAACTTAAAATATGAGGCCAGCCAAATAAAATATATTCCAATGTTTTTTTATGATATCAATTGTTCCTTAATTGTCTGCACTTTACTGAAAATGGCAGGATGGTTACAAAGGTGAGGTTTAGTCCCTTGAAACCTGAAAGGATAAATTATATTATGATATAAACAGTGTTAATTTAGAATATATTTTTGTTAATAAAAATCGTAAATTTGTAAGATAGATTAATGATATCTCTTACACGGAATATATACTTGCCTCTCCCATCTTGTTCTTAGCATATTCGATTCTAATCCCTCCTCTATCCGAAGAAAATAATATGGCTCCGTGAAGAGAACTCAAAGCGTGGGTGGCCAAACGTATATCCTAATATAAAAATATAATTTAAAAAATTATTCAATATTAATATTTGACATAAAATTTATAAAATAATTATTTTAAGAATAAAAATAACAACCACCAAATGATAAAACACGTGTTCTTCTCAGTGTAGCAATAAAAATACATTTAAAAAATATTCAAATATGAATTTTAATATTTGTGTATGGTGTCAATTTTTAGAAATTATTAATATTATAAATTATTTTATTCCCCCTTAAATATATATATATTTATATATATATCTGAATTTATTTTATATAAAAAAATAAAAAGGGTGGTGATTGTAAATATTGATAAAGCTGTCCAATTGTTGACATGATATCCTCTCACCTGATATTCAACGAAGGCTACAGGAGCACCCCCTTTATTGTGCATTCTCAAGCGGCAAAATCCGGGATAGCTAAAATTAATTATTTCAAGTCAAGAATATTGAAGTTTTCAAAAAAAAAAAAATTATTATTTATTAATATCACATGTTTCAAAAAATTAATATTAATGATTCAAAAAATTCCTTCAACTTTTGAGAATTTCTGTATTTGTCTTCTTTTTTTTTTTAAAAAAAAAATTTATATATATATAAAATTATGAGTTTTTAATATTAAAACTTAAATATTTAACAACAATAAACTGAAATTTAAAATAATTTAAAATAGTGTTTCGTGTTTTTTATCTAAAGAAACCAAAGAATAGAAGATCGAGTTGTTATGAGGATGTGACATACCTAGAAAATAAATCTTTAAGTTCTTGTTCGGAAACGAACTGTCCCAAATTTGCAACAAATAACGTCGAACACGGGGGTGTGCTTGAAGTGGATGACGTTGAGCCCACGGGACTTGCCAAAGCTGGACTTGCTATCAGATGAGGCGGAGGAAGAGTGCCATGTATAGCAGCACTTCCTGCGAGGGCAGCGTGCGACAATGGATGAGGTACCGTCAGGGGCGGCTGAAATTATCAAAAATATATATCAAAATAATACAAGGTTTGTTTCTTTTTGAATTTTTATATGTATATTGATATATATTTTTTTTTAATATGAAGCATAATAAATATAGGAATTGTTTTTCAGCGCGGTGCATCAATATTTAAACAGTGCCTTACCGGAAGCTGAGCATGGAGTGCAGGGTGCATCAGCGCCGCGGTGTGGAGGGCTGACGAAACAGGCACCTCAGCATAGGACAAAGGCAGATGTGGCCAACCATCGTGAGCAGCTGGCAGTAGTGCAGCTCCTATTTCTTCTGAAACGAGTGGAAAATAGAGGAAGAAAAAAGGTGCCGGTGAATTAATAAGGATTCCAGCCTAGTGACGAAAATTGTTAGAAATAGATAAATGAAAGTGCAACAGGTGAGATAGAATGAAATAAAAAACAAATGTTTTTGTTTTTTTTTTATAATAAATACAAGCGATTTTATAAGTTCTCATATCTTATATACCTGTTTTTAATAAGTGAAGGAAGACAAATGCATTCTACTGTACCAAAACTACAAAACAAACTTATTAATAACTACTTATTTAATGAAAGAGAATGTTTTAAATAAATAAATAAGTTGTAATTTTAATAAAAATAAATTAATAATCATTTTGCTGAATATCTTGTCTTTATAAAAATATTTGCATAATTTTATAGCTACTTCTCCACTGGCATCAATATCTGAAGAGTTTATTTAGTAACTAGACTTACCGAAGATGTTTTTCCATTTTTACTTGTAACTTTTAACAAGGAACCTTCGTAACCCTAGAAAATAAAAAAAAAAATTAAAAGAAAAAAGAATTAAATCTAGCTTTTTGAAGTAACATAAACCGATAATTATTCAACTAGAGACATTTAAAAAAAAATAACATTTTAAAATAAATTAGCTGCGTTATCTAAGTGATTAATTGAATCAGAATTAATTAGTATAGAAATACCTTAATTAAAACACATTTTTTTTGTGATAGTAAAAAAAAATATTAAAAATTATAATTTATATCTATTTTTACATTAATTATAAACTGTTATTGATTAAGAAATAAGTAGTAGTTTTACTATTAAACATCCTATAAAAGTATAGCATCTATAGAGAGCAGCTGACATTTCGTTGAAGGAAGAAAAAAAAAGAAAAAAAAAATAGAATATGCTATGAGAAAATGGCACGTTGTCAGCGATACCGAAATTATCCAATGCATTTTTTTTATTTTTTATTTTTTTCCTTCCCCCCTCCATGCCATCAAAATCTGAGGGATGGTTAATGAGTACGTTGAGTTTATCGAAGAGAAGCGAGTTTCTAATGAGTTCCGTCAGAGGGAGACACTAGTCGATATCATGGATCCATTTTTTTTTTTGTTTTTTTTTTGTCATCTTAAGACAATTTTCAAACATTAAATATTCTTCCTTACCTTGTAAGCTCGGAACAGCAGGTAAAGTTCCCTTGGTTTAGCGTCCATAGGTAAGCCACTAACGAATAAAGTTCGAACCTGAATAAAGGAAAAAATAATCTGTTAGAAAACTTAAACATTTTCTAAACTTGAGTACTTTTACGATATTTTTAAAGAGTTTTCTAAATGTTTGATCTTGTTTTTCCAGTCAGATATCGATTTTAAAGCGAACGATTCTTCTACCACTTCCTAATTGTATGTTAAGTGATGTCGCGGTTTGTGTAAGGTAGTTAGAGAATCAACGTCTGGTCCTATCGACCTTAAAGATCTATGCGCCCACCAACCTTACTGTAATCAATGTGTTGTCCCTTAGGTTGCCAAGGTAACCAATCTCAACCGTCTAAATAATTCGGGTGATCGTCACGCCCCACAATGGACCGAATGGCGACTGTTATTATTCTGAAACATCTATTCTCGTTAACGATATTTTTGGATATGTAATTAAAAGATTCGTACAAAAATTTCTCATTAAATATTTGTTTGTTAGATTTATTTACAATTTATCGCCTAGTTCTCTACTTTATACTTTATCTTTACGTTTTAAATTATAAATATTTTTATTTCTCTTTATTTAATGGTGATTTTTTTTCTTATCGTTTACAGAAAAATTGATAAAAGCAATATTTTTTTATTATCAAACATTTCTGGAAAAACAATAAAAAATTGTTTTAAAATTAATATTTATACAAAACAATCAAATATTTTATATGCGTGTTAAAACATTTTTTTGTAAACGTTTACTTAAAATAAGAAAATTCTCCTATTATTAACATTTATGGAACAATACAAATGTCTTATATATTTATATATAATTAAATATTAATAAATAAAACCAAAAATAAGTCTTTTCTGTTGTATATGTAAACGTTTATAATACAAAAAGTAATAGGTTTTTGTATTGTAAACGTTTATATAAAGCTAATTTTTCTATCATAAACGTTTTTGATATCGTCAAACATTTACGGAGAAACTACACAACAGCTCTTTTGTGTTGTGAAAGTGCACTTAAAAAACATTAAAAAAAAAAAGACAAGACAAAAACGTTTAAAACGTCGCGCAAAACCAATTAGAAAATGTTAACAGAAAATATGAAACCGTATAAAAAAACTTTAATTATTATAAATGTTATTACTAATTTCTAAAATTGGTTATTATTCCACGAAATATAATATAATTTATATACCGTATAAAAAAATAAAATAATTATATTCTCTAATATAAACCTTATATAATTATAAAGAATTTAAAGCTGTTAAGTCGTAGCATAATATCATTAAAAAAATAATTTTTTTTTCTTCTATTAAATATAAATTTTTATTAAATAATTACTTTGCAATATAAAATATTAAAAATAAAATTTTGTGGTATTAAATATAATTAAATTTTTATAATAATTTTTTTAATATTATAAAAAATAAAAATATTTAATTAGTACATTTTTTTAATAAGCTCATTTAAAGTGAATTATTTACTTGTACATTTTTCTTGAGGAAAAAAATAAGAATTTAATCAACGAAATTTGCTTAAATTCTACTTTATTAAAGCATTAATAAGTCTTTAAATAAACTTTAACCCACTTCTTAATATGAAGTGTTATCGATCTTAAGTTTGTTTCAATTAAATTTTACATGATTCATTCATAAATGTACTCATAAATAAGCGAAAATTTTAAAGAACAGAACAATTTTTCAATAAATTACCACCCTTTACTACACATTTGAATAATTCGTTAAATTATTTTTCGATAAAACTAATATTTTTTTTCTTATTTTAAAGTATATCATCATAGATTTTAGTTTAGATGCCTCTCCGCATCAATTATCAGATAATAGATACGTTGATAAAATATAAGAAAAATGGTTAATTTTTATGCTAAAAAAAAGTAAATAAATGTTAAAGATTGGAAGAAATTTAATAAAATTGAAGAGAAGACAGAATAAGAAGTGCAATTACTCATTCGCTTTCGACAAAATAATCCTTTAGGTAATCCTATTAAGATGTAAAATTCGTATCCTACAGAGATTCGATTCGTAAATAACGCAAAGAATATTATCTAGAATATAAAATATATACATAAAAAGATGAAATTTCTCGTGAACTATTTATAATATATAATCCTGTGAATATCTTTCGAATTTAATTATAATAATTTTAATATTTTTCTATAAAAAATAGAGCTTTTTAGTAACTATCGATCGATTAAAACACGTATTCTTTTATAGAATATGTTAATTATTTTATTGTGTATGCATAATTGTAGGCCTCTTAGTAATAAGGCCAAGTTATGATATATTAACTTGCATTATAATTAATATTCCTCGTGATAAATCACGATACGTAATTAATATATTGTAATACTCCATTAACGCCAACTAAATCCCACGTGGTAGGAGATAACCAAAATGATTGACTAGAAAGTGTTGGTAGATCTATAAAGTAAAATTTCATACAGTTTTTCTCAGATATTCTATCAATTTTATCTTCAAAAACATAAAAGATACTTATGAGAACCTCTAAGAATTATTATTAACTGAAATAATCTTGCAAGTAATGAGTTAAGCAAACTGATTGATTGAAACTCTATCTTCAACTATAGATTAATATTGCTCTTTGTGTTTTCATTTAACTTTTTTTGTATCTCTTTTTAAGCAATTATTTAAATTCTCTCTGCAAAATTACCTTTAACTTGAAGAAAATTAGTCGAAGTAGCGCATGTAAGATACAATAGCTAAGAACGGATCAAATGCAGCAACAGTAATTGGTTTGCTAGAGAAGAAAAAGAAGAAAATAATGAAGGTTGTATTAATCTTTATGTAGTCTCTGTTGCACTTAAACATCTCCAATTTCTATAGTATGAAAGGGCGATATCATATTGCCATCATACAATATATCATTTCATAAATCAAAAGAGGGTTTGAGTTCGATAACGGATATTCGAAATTGAATAAAGAGGCGTAAACATCCAAAAAACAGAACTTTATTAGAAATGGAGATAAGCAAAAATCATCAAAAGAAATATATCAAGTGCGTAAATCAAATAACAATTCTTTCTCATACCATTACTCATTTTTCTAACGTACGTGTCCCAATAAAGAGAGTCGATCCACACGACAGGTGACTTGATAAACGATCTTCTAGATCTGTTTACCGAGAAGTTCCAAAAAACGATCGATAGAAAGTATATAAAAAATTTATATATATATATATATTTATTTATATACAGTATATATATATATATATATAAGAGAGATGTGTAGTTTAGTAGATGAGTTTTTATTCGAGGGGTGAAACATTCTAGACTTACTCCAACAGGATATAGTCCTCTATATCGGTTGTTTCGGGTTGGGTAACGTGGATTGAGAAGTCTCGTGATGTCTCGTGGTCCTACGTGATCGGTGTACGCGATCGTCCAACTGTAGAGTAGTGAGCTTTCGAACTGGGGGTCAAAACGGTGGGGAATAGGAAATGCCGTGTGAGCTCCTTTTATGACGAAGTAATGGAAGCACAGTGAAGACTGTAGTAGCACTTTGCCTGCAATAGAAGGTACTCCAGTGTATTACTGGGGAACGGAACGAGCAACTAGGGAAAAGTTTGGCTCCTGCTAGGACACGAGCAGGGGTGGAGATGCTTCCGACCCATCTCTATTGTATTATCTGTTTCCCCATGTGGAATCTGCGGCTGATTGTCCAGAGAAAGAAAGGTTAATGTACAGTTCTTAGATTAATCGACAAGTTCCATTAGGTATAAAAAAAAGTATATATATATATATTTTTTCGAGTTTATTAAATTTAAATATAATTTGGGAATAGTTTCTTAAATTAAACACAGAAATTAAACAATTTTTTTTATATTAAATGAGTGGTATTAGTTCAGTATAAATGAAGCAAATGAGACATTTCTTTCTGGTAGATGCCTGATGCAAATGGAAAATTTTGCTCTTTCGTATAAACAATGCGAAAGGAGATTTTGTGTAAATGTTAAAAATTAATTTTGCGTTCGAAAACTTATATAAATAGAAAATTATGCTATTGTATTTAAATCATTTGTAAAGTGACTTAAATTCATGTTTTTTGCACAGTTAAAATGTTTTAAAAATAATAAACTTCGCCCATTTATATATATATATATAGGCCTATAATACATGTAAGTCTATTGTATAAGCGATATAAATATCAAAGTCTACCTATTCTGTGAAAATAATACAAATTATGAATTTTCTTATTTATATAAGTGCCAAAAAACTTCAAAATTCCTTGAATAAATTTTATAGACAGATAATTTCTTAGTTTTATACAAACAATACGACATATGAATTTAATCCTTATTCAAAAAGAAACGAATTCTTGTGATTTGTAGAAAACTTTCTCATTTTTTATACAAATATTATTTAAAATTTAAAATTTTTTTTGGCTTTTTACTAGTCAGAAATTGGAATTTTGTTTCTTATATCAATACATAAACAATATATAGGCCTATATATACATATTTTATGTTCTTTTATACTAAATAACTTAATAATAAATTTCATTCCTTTATACAAACAGCACAAATAATAAATTAAGTTGATTTGTACGGATGATGTAAAAGGAAACTTTTCTCTTTTGTACAAATGTTAAAATTTGCAAATTACACAAACGCTACAATTGCAATTTTCTTTGTACAAATGACGTAAACATTTTTGTACAAATAATACAAGAACTTAACTGTGTTCTTTTGTACAAAAAAAATAATGCTATAAACGACGAATTTTGTTGATTTGTACAAAAGATATAAACGACAAAATTTCTATCTTTTGTAGAAATGAATTACAAAGTTGACTTTGCGGTAATTAACAGCTTTCTTCTCTCGCTGTATTGACACTTCTCATTGGTTTAGTATAGAAAATTCAATTATTCTTTTTAATTGACTTTTTTTTTAAGCGTTAACAAATCTATCGTTAATCCAATAAAATAAATTAAGCGAACAATTACAGAAACAGAACTGTAACAATTCTGTATTAATGGATAAAAAGGAGCATCAAGATACACATCAAGAAAAATGTAAAAGAAATAAATATAAATGACCGTAACCGGTATCAAAATTAAAAAAATAATAATAATAAATGTTAAATCAATAATTTAACTCTACTAAAATTTAACTTGATTTATCTAAGTCCACTTTATTTTAATTAAAATTGCTAGTGATACCAATTAATCATCAACATGATGGATATTCATTGATAAGTATCATTGAACAAAATTATTATTTTTTTAATTATTTAATATTCTAATAAAATATATTTTAAAATGTTAAAAATAATTATATTANTGACGCTCTAGAAATAAAAAACTAATGTTATAAAGAGGATAAGAATAGCGATCTTCGCTGCCATTTGTTTTTATTCAACTTCAAAAAAAACTAAAAATATATAAAAAAGAGTATATAAAAATAAGAAAAAAAGAAGGATTTGATCCAAACTTAAAACTTTATTTTTAGATATTGCTTAAAGAAAAGTTTAGATATTGAAATGATATATATATATTATATATATAGAGAGTAAGGTCGATTTATAATAATATTTCAAAAAATATTTTAAAAAATAGGCTCCAAATTCTTATATTTCGTCTTCTAAATAATTTATAGATTAATTATTATTAAATATGAGAATTTTTTATTGTCGAAACATTTTACAACGTCACCTTTTGACGAATTTAAGATTTATATCAACAGACAGGTGACATCGTGGTGATTATCTATAGAGGTATTTTTTTTTCTTTTTTTCTTTTCTTTAGTTCTTTATTTTCTTAGCATCACGTAAATAAATCGTCATCAGTGTCTAGATTCTGTCCTAAGGGAGAAGTTTGGCTCCCGTGCGGACCACGTTACCACCAAACAAGGCTAGTATTTCACGCCAATCTAACAATTTTTGCTGGCTGCTCTCTCTTTCTCTTTCTCTCTCTCTCTCTCTCTCTCAACAGAGCAACTGTGCGTGCACAAGAGGACACGGTCGCCATGGAAACGTCATTCAAATCGATACGTCATAAAGGTGGGTACCTGTCTGGAAGCGGTAGGTGTTCTGGCAGCAGACATCCAGGTAACAAAGCAGACATCGCTCGGCGGTCCTCATGCCTCAATTGAAGATGTCTTCATTTCTTTTTTTTTCGTGTTTTTCTCCTTCTTAAAAATGTCTGTCCATAACGGGATTAGTTTACTAAAAGTGTACGATAATGTAACACGATTCTCTATATTACTCGTGGCAAATTTAGTGTAGGATATTAGAGATTATCTTCTACTCAAATTGTAAAAGAAATAAAGCAAAGTGATGAAATAAATGTTAAATTTGATTGGTTTATAGTTACCAGACGAACTTTTATAACTTTTAATAATTAAATAATCACCGAAAAAATATGTTAGAGAGAGACGAATAAAGATATAAATCGGCATTTTACATAATTCAAATATGATTTGTAACAATTTATAACTTTCGAAACGTGTTCAATTAGATTTATCAGAAATTTAGCTTTTCGTCTGGTTGAAAGTATTATAAAAAAGAATTTTAAATTTTCTATTAAACCAATAAACGAAGTGGTTTTCGAGACACCTGCTTACCTGACTCTAATTCTATACGGAAAAGTATCATTTAATAAAATCAACTTGTTAGAAATTTTCATATGAAAGGCGGACCACCCTCGAGGTGTAACGCCTTCCTTCTTGAAAATTCAACAGATGCAACCTTCGTATAATGCGCGCTATACTTGTAAACAGCAATTACAAAATTTATCACAAGCTACGTAAAAGAAAGCTGAAGAATGCAATTATTGTTACATATTGTTCCTTCTGATAAAATGCTTCAATGAGCTGGATTTTTATATAGAATCAAATCAGATAGAATAATATATGAATGTTCAATTTTTATCCTCTACACACACAGATACACATTATCTTGAGAGTGGAAATTTAAGAACTTTCCTAAATATAAACAGCAATTACAAAATTTATCACATAACCATGTCCAGACATACTTACGAATGCAATTATATATTGTTCTTGATGGAAGAATGCTTCGATGATCTGAATTTCTATATAGAATCATATCAGACAGAATAATATATGATTCCTCAACTCCCACCCTCTCTTAACACATATATAGATATAGGGTGGGTAGCATTTGAAGAATCCCTCCCTATCTAGGGAGGGAGTATATCCCCCTATATATATATATAACATAGGATAGAAGAATCGTACAGGAGGGTGGAAGAATCATATATATATATATATCCATCTCGACAGGAGAAGAAAAAGAATAAAGTAATGTCCAGCTTCTAAGTGCCTAAGGTCCTCGCTGTATGTAATTAATTGGTCCATTTGTCACTCTTGGGAGACAGATGTCGTGTGCTTGGTGCAGAAGGCATCCAGATAACAAACACTTAGACACAACTCCTGTCCTAATATTTGCCGTTAGCGATAGGTGGGTTGGATAAAGGTTTCAACTACAACTTCGTACAGTACTAACATCTTTAGATATTTTCTAAATACCTAATTTTTCAGATAAATATTGTATAATTTTGACAATAGCAATGGCACCTTTACACCAATCAAAGACACGAGCCGCTTCCTAGAAACAATGTTTTTAATGCACGATAACTTGTCATTAGAACGTTTCGTGACTTCTATAACGGTGTAACTTTCCTCTCTTTTTTTATTCAGTAAATTTTTGTCGATAATTTTATACACTAGCTACTTTTTAAGTATAAACAATTAATGCAGTAGCTACCGATGTACAGTACTACTTAATATAGGAGTAGCATCTTTCCATACTCATATCATCTTAGTTTTCTCTCGAATTTAACTAATTTTTTTGGCTAAAATTATTATTTTTGATGATTGAAATATTAAAATGCTTATTAAAAAATATATTTGTTAAATAATTGTTCGAACTATTAAATTTTAAAATTAAAATCTAGTAAAAGTAACGTATAAAAAAAGAGAATTGGTCAGACATTTTAGAATTCCATAAACAGCAATTTATAAAACCAATAACTTTGATTCAAGATATAAAAATTGAAAAAAAAATTTAAATTGACCATCTTTTAAAGCATTAATTTCTAAAAAATTGAACTATTTTAAAGCATATTTTTGATGCTGTAGGGTCCAAAAACTTAGAGAAAAAACATAAAATCTTATCTTGAAATAAAAATAATTCGTATTTTTCACTTCTCGAAAACATTAACACCTGAAAATTGGCTCGATTTTCCAATAAATATTTTAGAATCTTAGAAATTTAGAATTATAGAAAATCAAAAAATGAGAATAATTTTACTCAAAAAATACCAATTTCTGTTGAAAAATCTAAAGTAAGAAATAAATTTTGTATATAATGAAATGCAAAAGAATTAGAAGAAAGTAATCAAAGTTTTTTTTTTTTTGATAAAACGACTTCTTGCTACCTTTAAACTTATAAAATCTAAACCTTCCTTCTATTAATTAAAATTCTTTAAATTTATTATTTAAAAAAACTTATATCAAATTATAAATTTTTTTTAAAAAATTTAAAAAATGTTACAAATTTCGAAAGTAGAGATTAAAGAATTGGTGCATCCGGTCTAGTTTCGTAGAGCAATTTTTAATGTTACACGAAATATATCGTGCCCTTTTATAAACTGAAAAATGCTTTTTCCAACATTTTGCAATAAAATGTTAACTCATTCGTAATATTCTGGATGAATAACATTGACCGAAAAACTTTCCAATCTCTTAAAATAAGGTATTCAAATAAGGAAACTCTACACGAAATCCTTCTAGAACTCGCCATTTATATATATATAAATATATAGCCTATATAAAATTACCCGCTTATTATTATAATTGTAGTTATTACTTATACTGATTTGTTACTTTAATAGTAATTGATTAAATTTAATGTGATCAATTTTTCATACATGGCTTGCTTCGAGCAATTATTTACTATAATAGTAATATTTGTTTATTTAAATTCATTAGTTATTTGTTACTATAATAGTATTTGGTTTTTACTTCAACTATCTATTTGCTGATATCCATTATTATTATAGTAGAAGCTATATTATAATAGTTCAAGTAGTAGTCACCTGATTAGCACTAGAGGAGAGGTAATAAGTACGTTGCTGACTCCAACCATCCCATGTTACTGAAGTAGAATTTCTGCAGTTTATTCCAATCACCCCTACGTTACTGAAGTAGAATTTCTGCAGTTTATTCCAATCACCCCTATGTTACTGAAGTAGAATTTCTGCAGTTTATTCCAATCACCCCTATGTTACTGAAGTAGAATTTCTGCAGTTTATTCCAATCACCCCTATGTTACTGAAGTAGAATTTTTGTAGAGCTTACTCCAGCAATCACTTTATGTAGCTTACTCCAATCCTCATTTGTTACTATAATGGAAATTGTTTATATAGACTTATAAGCCACTTATTACTATAACAAAAGTTGATTGTTTACCGTACCATCCATTTTTATTATTGTAAAAATCAATTGATAGTCAGTTATTTGCTTCAACCATCCAATTAATATTATAGCAGTAATTATTAATCTACTCCAACCGCATGATTCGTATTTGCTTATAACATATAATGATGTTAGAAAATAATTTAATTATATTAAAAATAATTCGTTACAATATAAATTATATTAACAAAGATCCAACTTGTACAGATCGCTTCAAGCTATAATTAAAATGTCGAGTATCATTTTTCTCCATGCGCTTTAAAATTAATTTAATTATCCTATAAAAGTAAAATATGAATTATTAATTAAAATCTGTTTAAAAAGTGGATTTTTTTTAAAGGAGTAAATGATAATTTTCGAGTATTAAATACATTTAACGTTTCGGGAATATTATTCACTGGTAGAGAAGCTCTAAACTGCGAAAATGAGCAACAGATAAATGTCCAAAAATTACAAATTTATGTTACTATTTTAGTCGCTATCGCTTCTAAAAAAACGTTGTAAAGATTTTTTTTTAAATATTTTTTGGTGTTGCTGGAATCAAAGCCTGAGGCAAACTGTTCTTACTTCTTGGAGCTAGAGTTGAGACTAGAACGGAAATTGCCATTCACTTCAGTCCTACAGTTTTGGGGATCTCTTCCTCTCCAAAAAATCCCCCAGGCCATTCACCGGGTATTCTATTGTACTGTACACCAACATTACGTGAGAACGGAGGTTTTTTGAATCGACTTACCTACCAGCGACATGCCGTTCATCAACAATACCTTCCTGACTTACCCAACATTTGGTCGACTCCAAAAATGTCTTTACATAAGTCACAAAGTTTGTTTGCCTACTTTATACCTTGGAGGAAGAACGTAAGAGGATGCGAAAGTGTACAAGAAAGATATAAAAATAGTTGTATCTAAAAGAAAAGGATTTTATAAACCTTCTAAATAAAAAAAAAATACATTTTACCCCTTCTGAAGAGCGTAAAATGCCACAGAACGTTTAAAATTTGCTTGATTTAATGCCTTAAATTGCAATTTAATACTGCTGTAGTAACTAACAAATGATTGTATAATATAGTAACGAATGGCTAGTGTAAAAAAAATTAAATTATTATTATTACAACAAATGGACAATTAGAATAAACGACCAACTACCATTGTAATAACAAATTAGTGATTGAATTAACCAATCCACTACTGTTACAGTAACAAATTGATTGGTGTAAGTAACCGATTACCTTAACACTGTTGTAACAAATAGGTATGCAACTAATTACTATTAGGATAACAAAAATAAATAATAGATATTACTATATAGAGGATAAAAAATGGTTAAAATTGCCATTAAATAATTTGTTAAATTTGTTACCTTGTTAATGGAGCTTATTTAAATAATATTTAAAGAGAATTTTATAAAATTAAAATGAAACGAGTAATTGAAGTTATAGTAACAAGTGTTTTTTTCAATTGTAAATTATGAAATTTATTAATATAATAGATATATGTTAATTAAGAAATTTGTTATTCTAGTAGTAAAATTTACTAGTAAACGAGTTGTTGAAAATAATGAGTTTTGTTCGATCTAAAGAGGGAATTTGTTATCATAGTAGTAAAATTTACTTAAATATTAAGTTGAAGAGCAATTGAAATAAGGCGATTGATTACTAATTGTAAAAAGCTGTTTATATTATCGGTGAGATTATTATTATAGCAGTAAAATTTACCATGTAGCAACCATTACTGTAAGGTTATATATAGTAAATCTTTTACTTGATTTTTACTGTTATAGTAGTAATTTTTCGCCATTTATCATAGTACTACCTTGGAGTTAACATAACCAATTACTCAATTATTGTTATACTAATACCTTATTTCATATAAAAAATTTATTACTATAATAATAGATTTTCTTGTCTGTAGTTTCAAGAATTCATTATACTATTACAGTAGTACAGTTCTACTTGCGATTGATGATAATAAATTATTGTAATTAAGAAAATTGTTGCTATAGTGGTAAAAACCATGGATCAAAACATTTGCAACTGTCATCAAGTTAATGGCTGATTATTATACGAACTTTCCTTACTTTGACTGAGAAATGCTACTGATATGCACTACTATAGTAATATATATAAGCTATTTAAATAAAAATTTCAAGAGGATATTATGTAATTACTGTTACTACAAGATTAGTGAATGAAAATATTTCGCTTATTTCAATTCAGGAATTTATTACTGTAGCAGTAAAAGCTACTCGAATATCAAAAAGAATGAAGAGATCGTTATGCATCTATTAAACTTTCAAAAAATCAGTGATTTAAGCTAGTAAAAAAATTAAATTTCCTTATATTTATTGAAGAATTTATTACTTTAGTAGTAAAAATTGCATGAATAACAATTGGGAGAGTTTATTATGGAAATTATTTTATTGTTTTAGCTGTAAAAATGATTCTAATCGCAATTTAAAAAAGAGTGTTAACTGTTCGAACGATGGTAAAATATTTTTGTAAAAAATTAATTAATTACCCATTTTATGTTTAACAAGAATAATTTTATTATAAACGAGTAAGACTTTGTCTTTTAATGAACAGTGTAGAATTTCATTCTGACTTAACCAGTTGAAAACTAATGAGCAAGCTGGAAATTAACTCATTACTCTGCATATCAAGTGCATACTTCTTCCTTCGATAATTAAATTCTTGTTACTTGACGCTTGTTATGATGGAATCTTTCAAGAAATAAGCTTACTTAATAATAATTTTCAAACACACAATCCTATAGCGTTTAATATTTCTAAAGTTAACTTTATAACTAAAGATTCAATTGAAGGGGTGAGATTTTTCTAATGAGATATGTTTATGAATGTTACACTCTTCCATATTGTATAGCATCCATCCACTACATTAAAGTGGGTTTTCTTTATTTCTATACAAGTAAAACCATTAAATTCACCATAGAATCTATGAAGACTAAGCAGAAAAGGTCTTGGTTACTATAAAGCACGTAACGTAGTAGTAGTATAGTAATTAATATTGTATAATATAGTGGTATTGATTAATATTAATGCAGTAGTAAAGTATTATTATAATACTATGTTTCGCGTTTACAGTAATATAGTTGCATTTATTAGTATTGTAGTTATATAGGGCTTGTTATTATATATTCTACAGTATAGTATAGTTCTATTAATTACGAGTATAGTAGTGATATTACTTATGTAGTATGTCATGGAGTACCTCCAATGAATAAGCATTCATTATGGATGCTACAGCCTTAATATAACAATATTTAAGAAAAAATTGGTTGTTGGGAGCTTAGAAAAATGATAAATATTAAACGAATGCTTAGTTTATTTTCTCTACTTGCAAGATTTTTAAATTATTTATGTATATTATATTATGAGAAACATCCTTCAATATATTTCTATCATAAAGTATTTATGTACAGATAAGCGAACGTCGTTCGCTCTCTTGTACTGTTACATTTATAATAATAAATATTTTTTTCAATACTGTTACAATAACAATTCTTTACGTCGCCCTTGCCAAAATTTTGAATTTTTAAACGTAATAAATAAAAAATTACAAGATAAACAAAGCGACACGGTGCTTCGAGAATTGCCTGCATCCGACAGAAATGCGTTACGAAAGATGCTTAATAATTGCATTTAATATATTTTTACGTGTATAAAATAATTTCGAAATTAAAATTTATATTGTAAAAATTTAGAAAAATTAAAAAAGAGAAATTATAATATTATTAAACGTATAGAAGAAGGTCGAAAAGTGAGAGGAGTAAAGGTAACAAATTGCATACCTTATCTTAATAAGATGAATGCTGGAGTTGGAAAATGTTATGCTCCGATGAACAGCTGTTATTTGATGTCATTTTGTTATAGAAGGAATCTGTCATCATAGAATTTATGAAAAAAAAATAAAAAAAATAATAAAAATGATAAAAATGAGTTGAGTTGATGCGGTTTTATAAACATTTTATTGAATGTAGATGATTACATTATGGTTCCTGTTCATCCGAGAGGAAATTGTTCCATCTTGTTTTATTTTCTTATTCTTTTTCTTTAATAGATGAAAATTCTGATTTTGTTATTTTTTTCCTTCTTTTTTTTTTATACAATTTTCATAGATGAAAAGTTTTTAATTAAATATTTTCTACGTTTTTCCCTTGTGAATTATCCGAATATTTCCTTCGAATTTATTCATTTTTACTATAATAAAATTATCAAAAATATTGTAGAAAAATGTAATATTATCCTACATAACTTATAATGTAACTTGCTTGTTGAATTAACATAAATTTGTTTACTTTATTTGATAAATATTGTTGTTATAGTAATAAAAATTACTTAGGTAAAGAAATGATCGTATCTTTAATTTCTTCACATTTCTTAAATAATTAGGATAATATTAAAAGAATAATTGCAAAAAATATAATTTTGCATATGACAATGTAACATCATAGCAATAAAGAATTATTATATAATAAATTAAAGAAAAGCTACATTAATACCATTCATTTGTTACACATTTCTAATAAAAATTTTA
Organism: Centruroides sculpturatus; assembly: GCF_000671375.1. NCBI lineage: Eukaryota > Metazoa > Arthropoda > Arachnida > Scorpiones > Buthidae > Centruroides > Centruroides sculpturatus. The sequence goes on from NW_019385588.1 coordinate 170,058, forward strand.
TGTATTTCATATTGGAACTTATTATTATAGCAATAAAAAATTATTAGCTCAATAATAAGACAAAAACTCGATGGTTTTGTAAGAAAAATAGCAAAAAAAAAACATTATAATTTGTATTATTCTGTACAGTAGATTTGGGAAATTATATAGAAGTGTGCACATTATAATAGAGAAGTAAAAATGGCAAGAATGATAAACTAAAATCTCTAGAATGCATTTATCTTTCTAGAATCTATCTAGGATAGTACATTTAAAAAATATTGTAGCCTATAATAGTTTTTCTGTGTTTATAATTACATTAAAATAACTTAAGTATATATTGTTAAATTCTTATTATAATATAATAAGAATTTAACAATATATACTTCTGTAAAGTTATGCTTTAGGTTTATAGTCTATATTATAGACAATAGACCTAAAGCAGACCGATTTATTAATTTTGTGAAATTATTACTGCAATAATAGCTATCTAAGAAGCAAATTAAAGAGCTTATTATGCAATTTTACTTATTAAAAGGCAGAAGATAGTAAAAATTTTGCTTATTCCATTGAAGAACTTTTTACAAATTTAGCAAGCTGGCTGAAAATTTGCATAGGAGATTTAGAATCGATACTTTAAATATATTTTCTGGATTCTTATTTCATAGAAAAGAGAAAAAAAACAATTTCAAAAAATTCGATGTTTTCAAATAAGCTAAATTTTGCATTAAACACGAAACTATCCGATTTAATAATAATAAAAAAAAGGAGTGAGAAATTCCATTACACTACAGCAACTTGGAGAAGAAAAGGATGCTGGAAAAAAATACGAAAAAGTAAAATAAAATATTAAATTTACTTAAAAGTTTTATAATTTTTTAAGTAGAGAACTATCTTTAACAAGTTTTAAAATGAGAATTTAATAAATTCTTTCATAATTAAAGTCTACATTAAAGCAAATAGTGATGAGGATGAGGAAAGTGATGCGGATCATCTTTCCAACAAGATGATCCTAATTATGCAACGTTAATGGACGTTATACATGTAACACGAACTTTCATCTGCTCTTTTGACAACTTATTATTATGTTTTATCAATGAATACTCGTATAGAACAGTCGGTAAATTAATATAATAACTCACTTCACCATCCGACTATAACTTTATCTATGAAAATAATCGATAATCGATCTGGTTGTCTAATAAGATAATATACTACCCTTTATATAACTCCAACGATATTTTATACATATTTCTTCTTTTAAAAAAATTATACGTTGAAATTATAGAGGTTAGCGAGTGTTTGAAACATCAAAATGTTCGTGTTAAACTTCAATTTATCATAAGATACGACGAAAAATTTAAAGATGCTCGTCTCGTGTGATATCTTGTTTGTAATGGCAAACCGTATCGAGTGAGGATAATTTGATATTTACGTGGGCCAACACACATCCAATTAATTCGCCATATACGTAGTTTAATGATCATTATCAGAGATATAATTGCACCAACGAATTGAGCTAATCTATATCAGCAGAAGCAACAGCAGTAGATCATCTCATATCGTGCAAGTATATATCTAAAACGATAAATTCGCACGGATAATAAATTTCTAAACTTGTATACGGGCCTAAAATATTCGAAAAATAATATTAATAAATGAGAGAAGACAGCAGCAATTAGCTCGGATGTAACATTCAATTAGTTAAGTCGAAAATTTGCCTTGTTTAAGTATCGAATTACACGCATTACAAATGACTTTAAATTAAATATTTTCTTGTTTTACTAATCTAAAATGTTCAATTTTTTTAAAAATTTGTTTATAAAAGTATAAACTCTTAGGAAAAATATATTTATTCAAAATTCTTTAGCATTTAATGCAGCGTGAAGTGCAATTGCAAGATCGTTTTATCAGTGGGAGACGAAGTAATATGGACAGCTTCTTTCCACCCTCCTATCTCTGTCTAGCATAGATAGAAATGTTATATCGACAGTTAGAAGCGAAGAGATAGAATGCCTCCAAGGATAGAATGGTATATTTTTAGCTTTAAAAATTCGTATTTATATATATTTTTTAACTTAAAATCGTGTCTAAGCGTTAAGCATGTATTTACAAGAGATATTTGTATCTAAAGGTTCTTAGCTGTAAGCTGTACTTAACGTCAAAGTCTAACACATTAGGTGCTGATGGTCGAACAATACAGGAGCCATTATACCCAGTCACGTGGTTCTCTAGATGTGACATGTGCCGATGTCGTCAGAGAAGTCGAGGTCGTCTCTAGAGGTGGTCTATTATATCTAAAGCTCCCGGAGGAGGTAGGTTTGGCGAGAGCGTTTTCGTATGTAAATTTATCTACACCTATAACACCGGTTATTTACTTATCACTAGATGAACTTACTCAACATCGTCTACATTGTTTATCGTGTTTTGCAATATTGGAACATTAAAGCCAACAAATAAAGATTTATGAACATAATTCATTAACTTGTTTAAGTTTAAATCACGTAAAATTGTGCAGAAAATCTAAAACAATTTCCCTTTATATATATATATATATGTGTGTGTATGTATGTATGTATGTATATCTCCCCCTCCTCTTATGATGTCTGTTTTTATGTACCGTTTACGACCCGACTTCCCTCATAAAGTGTAAAGTGGATTCGACCGTGTAGTAAAAATCGTCACGTGAGGGTGTAAACTTCCTCGTTCTATACCACAAGTTAATTTTTTAATTTGTGTTTTGTCTGCAGTTTATTTATTTACTTTTTGCGTAAACCGAAGATGCTCCTCTTCCTGCTCTCTCTGATGTTAAAGTTTTGTATATCCGATATAAGCGCATTTTAAAATATTATAAAAACTTAAAGCACACGCTAAGGTTTTATATAGGCAATAGACTCTATAGAAAAGTACATATTTATGTTTTTATTCGTCTTTGTCTATAATTTATATACAAACTCAACATATTTGTATTAGCTGATGTTAAAGTTTGATATACTTGCTTCAGGTAGGTAAAGAAATCTTATAACACTTTCAGATTTTATATCTTTACAGAAAAACGCATACTAATGTGTCTGTTGTCTGTGCGGATATTCTAGTTTTATGCTCTCTGAAGCTAAAGATATTTTTAGATATAACAATACCAATTTACAATTATATAATTTTATACCACGAGTAGACTTTGTATAAAAAAAAAAAAAGTATGTTTACATTCTTGTGTAACGTAGGCCCTTTATATAGAGATTCAATATATTCCTATTTGTACTGCATATTTCTACTAAATTAATATGTATACTTGTAATTGGTTATAAAAATGTTATAACCACCTCAAATTATAGTTATACAGTTTTACATTCTTAGTACATTTTATAGAAAAGTACGTATTCACGTTATGTATTCTATCTGTACTTATAAACGGTGAAAGAACACGTTGAACCTGTTCGTTCAACGTGTTCTTTTACATTACACTCGCTATAAATGGATACGAAATAGTAAACAGTCCCACTTATGGGGTTCATGTTACTAGAACGTCCTAGTCAAGTTCTGTTATCTCGAAAAGTTTACATTAGATTTTCAACACAAATAAACTTTCAGGTGTAATTTTCTTCATCGAAATTGTCAAAACTTCTACAAAAATTGGTATATAAATTGGAGTTTGTAGTAGTTGTATGTGAAGAAAATGCGACATATGGTTGCACGATTCGTCTTCAACACATCTATTCAGGTGCAGATCAATCATTTTTAGAGTAGACATATTCAAGGTAAATTATGTGTTTCGTCTTAGAAACATGCCTTTTTTTAAAATAAAACGTATTGAAGACTTTAATAGCTTATTACTTCTACTTTTTTTAATATAAAATTTAGATATTTTAATATATACAGTAGATGTTAAGATTCAAATATTTGAGCTGTGTAACTTACTAATTTTTTTGTATAAAATTATATTATTAAAATTTGCAGTACGATGTCTATAGATTTATAATATATTTTCCGTATTTTTTTTTTTTTTTTAANTAAAATATTATCTCGAAAAATATTCTGAAAATATTTTTATATATAGACTGGCGTTTAAAAATACGAGACAAAGTAACTACTTCCTTTCTGTCTAAGTCTTGCTGTCTTCTATAATATATTGAAGATAATTCACTCAAGTCCTGAACACATAAAACATCTCTACTTCTAGGACTTCAAGCTTAAATGATTGAAATTTAAAGTGCTTGCTTAAATATTAAACTATAGAAATTTAAAGGAGCATTATAACTTTTAAAACAAAGGACAATTGTATAGGTTCTATAGTTTATTTCGTTAATTATAAATTTATTAATTAATTTAACCCTTTCATTTAGTTGTTTTTGATACATTAAGAGACAGAAATTAATAGGATTATATCATAAAATATGTAGATTTATACAGCAAAATCAAAACTCGTATTCATAAAAATCCTATACTTAAGGGTTCGTTTAGTTAAATTTGAACACTTAAAACTTAAAATATTATTAAATTTAGATTTAAAATTTTATATTTATATATAAATAAGCTAATTAATCTTTCTATAAACTATCTGTTTCTTGGAATTTGCATTTAAGTATCATAATTATCCAGGATTATCTAGTAAGAAGGAGGCAAACCCTTCCTTCGACTATAGTCAAAATATATTATTGTTAATATATTTCTTTAAATGCATACACCGTTTTAATTAAAAATAACAAAATTTTATGTATTAATTTATCATATAAGCGAATATTTTAATTATTTATCAAACTGTAAAGGAATTTTAGGCCTATTTAAAATACAATCTTTCCACTTAAATCACCTTAAATACATATTTATTTTCACTTAATATTTTATATTAACATAAGAACTTTATCATACTTGATTATTCAAAACCCACAGGTGTATATAATTAGTCAAAAATTCCAAATTTACATATTATCCCCATAGAAAGAGAATGGTTCGTGACGACGAATGATCGATGAAGGTAAAGAACAAATCGTGTTATACGTAAATTCACAGAAAAGGCTAATATATTTTGAGATTTTTTTTGAATAAAAATAACTTAAATTTTCCAAAAAAATGAGATTCAATTAAGTAATTCCGATACATTAACAGAGATATGCCTATTTATATTGTAATTACATTATCCTATCCCCTTACTGTGTAGAGACATAAGGTACACTTATATAAGGTAAGATATAAGGTATTTATATAAAATCTTTATGTGTTTATTCAATTCGATCAATTCTCAAAAATTTCGACGCCATTAAGGATTGTTTGAAGCGAAATGATTGATGCAGAAGGGAGTAGAGAGCCAGTTATCTTTGTAAAGGCAGCGTACTGTAACGTTGCTGTTTACAAGAACAATTTAAAGGGGGAAAAAAAGGGTAGAGAACCCCTCTCTAACGTCTTTCTTCTGTATTTAAAGGCCATATCTGCATCCTTTAATATTCATAGAGCGATGGTGGCTTAATCTGTAAGAGTCTTGCAACAAAAGAACGTCTATAGTTTTGTCAATGGAGTGTTTAAAAGTCATCAATTTTCTTCCGTCGTATGTAATAAGTAATGATGCCATCAATTTGGTTGTCACTAACAATAAGCAACATTCAATCCGTTCATGTTTGTAACCCTCCATGCGCGATCAATTTTCAAGAAATTAGTTCTCAACTAGCGGCTTTTACTATTATCCTATGTTAAAAAATTGTAAGAGGATAAGACAGAATAATGGGAACCAGGGAATTCATGAAAATCTAACGTGGCATCATTCGTATTTTACTAAAGATTATCCCATTTTTGGCTCCCTGATTCATTTTTATGCTGAAATTAAATTTTTTTTTTTTAAATTCTTCACATTTTTTCGATAGAATTTTGATTCTTAAATTGATTTTTATATAGAATTTTGACTCTCTTATTCATCTTTTACGTAAGATTCTGACTTTCGATGCATTTTTTTAATAGAATTTTTTATCTTTCTTCCATATTTTGAGTAAATTTTTGCTTTTCGACTTAATTTTTTAGCAAAATTTCCACTCTTTAAACATACTTTTATTAGAATTCGAATTTCAATTGTAGTTCTTAACTCAATTCTTGTGTAAATTTCGGCTCTATAATTAATTATTTTGGGTAAAGAACTGATCTCTAACCCAATTATTTCAATAGAATTTGGCTCCTAAATTTATTCTTGAACTATTTTTCTATTAATTTTTATGTAGAAGCATTTATTTATTTAAAAACTGGAAGTCATTTATTTAAAAGTCGAAAACATTTTTTTTTTTCTGATGTAAGATTGAACAAATGTATTAATAGCATGGCTTAACTGACTGTTGTAGCAGAGTAATTGATACGTTTGCATTGTCGAAGGTGGCTAATTGAAATTGTAACGCGATGTCTCTCTCAAGAATAGCTTTAAAAAAACTCTTAATTATCCTTTGCTCGATGCCAGACATGTCCAATTTCCACCCTTCTACTCGTAAAATATTCTTTTTATTCTACTTCTTTTTTGCATATTTTTATATTAATAAAGTAAATCACACGAATATTATCTTTCAGAAGCAGTAAAAAAATAATATTTTGACTCTTCGATTCATTTTTATATAGAATTTTGATCCCTATATTGATTTTTCTGTTTAATTTTCGTTTTTTTGAAGAAAATTTCGACTCCTCGCTGCAATTTTTGCATTGAATTTTGACATCTAAAGCGAATTTTTAACCGAAATCTCGACTACTCAGCCTATCTTCGTGTGAATTTTGATTCACTTCGGCTCAGTTTCTGCATTAAAATCGCTTCTAAATCCATTTTTTTTCCGCCTACAGATGTAATTCTAATTCATTTCTCAGGTTAATTTCGATGATTAAAAGAAAAAAACTCACTTTTTACTTACATTTCACCTTTTAACACATTTTTTCCATTAAAAATTTCGATTCCTTGCCCAAAAAAAAACTGCTATTCTTGCACGCATTCTTACATTTTTCATATTATTAAATTGCATTATATGAAAGATAGTAAGTGCATTTATCGTTGGACAAAAGATATTTCTGTTGTTGTTGCTGTTTATTTTTATTTTTTATTTATTTTTTAAAGAAAGAAAAGAGAATTTCAAGCGAAAAGAAAGAGCATTATCATAATTCTAAGATTGAATATTTTGGCATCCTTAGCTTCACCTTGAGTAAGCTTCTTGTATATGGAAATATTTTCATGTCTGGTGCCTAGTGATGGACCCATATAACGTGGATAGGAAAATAAATATGGTTATTTATTATCTTTATTTCTGAATAAATATTTGTTGCATGATCTCGAAAAGTTTACATTAGATTTTCAACACAAATAAACTTTCAGGTGTAATTTTCTTCATCGAAATTGTCAAAACTTCTACAAAAATTGGTATATAAATTGGAGTTTGTAGTAGTTGTATGTGAAGAAAATGCGACATATGGTTGCACGATTCGTCTTCAACACATCTATTCAGGTGCAGATCAATCATTTTTAGAGTAGACATATTCAAGGTAAATTATGTGTTTCGTCTTAGAAACATGCCTTTTTTTAAAATAAAACGTATTGAAGACTTTAATAGCTTATTACTTCTACTTTTTTTAATATAAAATTTAGATATTTTAATATATACAGTAGATGTTAAGATTCAAATATTTGAGCTGTGTAACTTACTAATTTTTTTGTATAAAATTATATTATTAAAATTTGCAGTACGATGTCTATAGATTTATAATATATTTTCCGTATTTTTTTTTTTTTTTTAA
>NW_019385588.1:177799-185578 GCF_000671375.1 Centruroides sculpturatus
TTTATTTTAAAAATATAAAGTAAAGAAACAAAATTTAAATTAACTCAAATATAAAAAAAAGCATTTAAAATTTATCTAAGAATACAACAAAAATTTAAAAAAAGTAATTATTTTTATGAAAATTTTTAATATTTAATGCTTTATCACATAAGAATGCCTTTTTAAGATGTAAACAAAATATAATAAAATATCATAAAATAATTTTTCCGTTATTTTATAATTGGACAAGAAGATAATAAATTTTGTCAACTCTTCAGCATCCTTCAATGGATGCTAAGGATGCAACATCCAAAAAACTAAAATTATAAATAAAATAGGTGAATAATTCATAAGGTCATATGTATAATGGGTTTTCGGGAATATTATAGAAGCGTTACGTTAGTAAAGTATCATTTAATTGTATTCGAGTTACTTCCTTCGTCTCTTTTGTTCTATTCGGTTGTTGCAATTAATCTACTTGATGTGCCAGATGTTGTCAGTTAGAACTTTAAAGATTAATATTGTTACCGACTAATTACCTTTCTAATAGGATATTAACATAATTAACTCGGAATTTTCAAAATGCATAAGGCCCCAAACCCGTTACGACGTTCGAAATAATCGTTATAACGAGGGAGATGTCGGTTTCCATTCGTTGTGTCTGTTGGATATTCTATTGGAAAATAGGCTATGTCTTTATGTACAGAAGTGTTGGAAACTGCATTTTTATGTAGAATTTCTTACTGGTTCGTTGGAAAAAACGTTTCCTGATAGAAAAATATTCTATCTTTTCGTGTATGTATCATTTCGATTCGTTGGAAAAACTATATTTTTTATATTGTTTCCTAATACTAGGTCGACAAAATATAGGGTTTCCTACAGCTACGTGTTTCTGTATATCGTTTCCAAATGATACGTTAGAAAAACTGCATTTTCATATGCAGTGAAGCAGACTATTTACGTAGAAAAATATGATTTTCTACTCTTCCAGCGTATATAATAATAATAACACAGGCGATACATTAAAAACACGTATTTCCTCATTCAATTTTCTCTCGAATAAGTTGAAAATTTATAGAAACAATGCTAAAATTTAAATATTTTCACATATAAACGCCATTTTTCCCCGTTTAAACACTGCAGACACGAATTATAAGTCTAATTAATACAAGCGGAAATTATATAATTTTAAAAGATACGACGAAGAAGAATGATGATGATGATGATGATGATGATGAAGATAAAGAAAATTAAGATTAAAATTAAAAAAAAACATTGAAAAAATACTAATTTAGAGTCTTTTTATCGGAGATTAACAGTACACATTTTATCATCAACAACAGTTGACAGCTGTGTAAAAATCTCACCTTTAAACCGTTATCTTTAAAATTTATATCATTTAGCATCTGTCTGAATAATATACAACGAATTAATTAATTTAAATTTTCTTGTTTTTAGCTGTTTAATGTACGTAAAATTAGGAAAAAATTATGTAGTTGCAGTCGAGTCATTTGCTTGTTTTCATTGTTATTGATAACTAGCTTAATTTTAAAGCGTGATATGGAGTGTTACGGCATTAAATTCGCATCACTTTAAGCTTATTTATTTTAATTAAAATAAGAGTAAAAATATTTTAAAAAAAAAATTACGAATTTTACGTATATAAAAACTACAAACCAATTAGAGCGAGAATTAATCTTTTTTTTTTGTTTTTTAACGTATTTTTCTTGCTAATTGGTTGTTATTTCGAATTTCTTTTTTTATTATTATTATTTTATCAGCTTTATATTTAAATTTTGATTAAAATCTTATCAATTATTCATACAAATATTAATGTAGTAACGTGTTAAATGTATCTACATTTAATCCCCCTCAGCGAACTCAATTAAACTCAGTTTAAATTTCGAAAAAAGAAAGAAAAATGATGGTCACCCCACTTACAGATGAAGAAATTTGAAATTTTACAATCGTAACTAAGCAGATGTTACGTTTATTACGTGCTAAATTGATTCTGTGACGTTTAAAAACGTCGAGGAATACGTATGTAAGAGGGGGGATTGGTGTTTGTAAATAGTTAAAAACATCTGCCTCGATGAAAATGGCGGATGTACGATTGTCTAGCTTCAATGGTTTGTCTCGTATATCTTTTGTGGTCAGATCTTGCCCGTGGCAAGAAACTGGTGGGGAGGTGATTCGCCCACGTGCCTGCCACGTGGCAACGACAGCTGAACGTGTCGAGAGGCAGATGCTTTTACCTGAAGGAACACCTGTCCAGTGGTCGAGCAGCTCGTTTCTCAGCTGGACGCGGGTTTACTCGAGCGTTACCTCGTTAACGACTGTTTGCCATTTATAAAAAGACGTGAATAACTGTTACGGCTTCAAAATCATTTTTGTTTATGTCTTTATCCGGCCTTTCAATAAGATAAAACGTGATTCACAACTCTCAAAACAACGATTCAATTAAACACAACTCGATTTATACACCCCGGAACAATGATTCATCTTAATATAAATCAATTTGTAACCCCGGTATAACGATTTATTTAATTAAAACTCAATTTATATCCCTTAAAGAAGTTTCTCTATTGTTTTGTCGAGTGACAAGCCACACTTCCGGAAAATAGAAGTTTACTTATTTTCAGGTTTTAATTATACACTCGAACCTCACCTGTAAACGGCGGCCATCTTTTTTTTTTATGTTTGCCAGTGGCCGTTATTCAGAGGTTTGACTATATTTTAATGTATTAAAGGTTTTATTTATTATTTCTTTTGTTTATTAAAAGTTTTATTTATAAGCAAATACGATAACAATTCTTTAAAATGTAGCTTGTAATCCACTATTTTCTAATGGAGTGAATCGGATTGTGAATTAAAATGAATTTTTTAGATAAAAATGTTATCTCGACCCCACAAAAATACAAGTTATCTTGTTTCTAAGAGTATGAACATGATTTTGATTATTAAATTATCATTTATAGAGTATTCACAGATGCGTGAACACGACCTACGCCCCTTAAAAACAAAGGTACCTCTATTTTTAGGTATTCTAGCTTATCAAATTATTACTTTTAGGGATTTTTTTAAAATGTATATGCCTCAGAAAGCAATATTTTTCTCATTTATAAGCATGTAAATACATAAAATTATAAAATGGGGTATTTTTGAAGGGTGTAAGTATGCTTTATACCCCCCCTCAGAAATAGGAATTTATTAATTTTCGGGGGTGTAGATCGATGGAATAATGTACGTAAGAGAAAAAAAAAATGAAGGGATGGGCAAAAATTGTCTAAACAGATATCAGAATTGAATTTCTACACATAAAAATGGGGTATTGTTTCGATTCAGTTCCTTTGTTATAATTATAATTAAGTAAGAAAACAATAAAGACGTTTATTCTTCGCTCATGCATATATAATAAACTACTTTCTGAAGGAATTGTTAGGATTTTAATAAAAGTTAAATTGTGAAAGGAATCTACTCTTTTCTCGGTGCCTTGGGGTTATCAATGTCAAAAATAAATAGTTTTTCACGCGAAACAAATGGATGTTGTCTCGTGGCAACGTATTCTTTCTTTTGTTAGCAAGAAGTTTTATAATTGTACAACACAGAAAAGTGCCCATAGCTTACTTCAACCGTGCAATATCGACAACACTACTTTAAAATTACTCATCTACTAAGTAAATTCACAATAAAACGATCAGTTTCTTACTTTTTCTCCATTCCTTTCGCAGTATAACTGTGAAAGGAGTCGAGTTTTATGACGTTTTCTATTCAGAAATCGTAGTTTAAAAGGTAAATGACAAACTCATCGATAGAGTCGTGCCCTCATTTAAACGCGTGTCATGTGACTTAAACGTAAGCGATGTCACAACTGACATAATCGGAGCATTGACCCTAGTTTACGTGCTAAAGAACATCAACTATGGACGGAAATGGTTCAGAAACATCATTCTTTCTTTAAAATTTTAAAACGTAAAATGTTTTTTTTACATATTTTTTTAAAAATTTCCACGTTTTTCCTTTGTTATAACAGCTTAGCAATGAGTTATTCTTGATAAATAAGACTAATAAACAGCGGTAAAAAACGTTCTTATAAACATATTTTCGACCTAAATTTTTTAATTTATAAATATATTTTAATCCTAAATTGCTTATTTATAGATATGTTTTGCCCTTCTTCTATTATTTAAGTACTTTTTTATATATTCTAATTCTCATGTTCAACTGAAATAGAGAATAACCCCATTCATTGATCTATATAAAGACCATAGATATTATACACGAAAGATGTAAATAAAAGATAGATTTAATCGGTTTATAACATAAAAATATCGATAATTTATCTGTAAACTCGACAGAAATCTAAAAAAAAAATAACGATCTCAATCACGAGTAATATAAAAATGGGGCTTTGTATTAAATAAAAATACTTAAAAACTTAAAAATATTATAAATAAAATTGAAAAAGAACATAAATTTAACATTGTTTATCTACATTAAATCATTTTATTAATTATTTTACTTATTTAAAAGTAAGAAAACATGGCGTACAATTCTGTAACTAAACTATAATAATTCTTGCTATTTTCAGGAAATAAATAACAACAATTTAATAAGAAAATATCATTTTAGATATTCCTTAGTTAAATATTATTTTAAAAAAATCATAAATTTTCACTTAATTTAGTTTATTTTAACATGTTTTTCGATCGCTTACTCGTAAACAAATCGTGGAATTGTTACAAGAATTATACAATTTTTGCTTCCAAAAAACAGAAATAATGGAAAGAAAATGATAAATATTTGTAAACGAAACGATCTAAATCACAAATTTAACAAATTTCGATCGGTTTTAAGTCATTTTGATTCTATTTATCCTTCAATCACTGAAGCGATCCAAGTTGTCAATGAGAATCAAATTAAAGCAAGTGAAATTTCCGCTTTTGGCAAACAACAAACTTCCTCTCATCTCGTCGCTTCCATTTGCTATTCTAAACAATCAAATTCTCTAGCGTGTATATAATTGCAAACAGAAAAATCAACTTGGAAAAAGAAGAAACTTCGCATCCCCCCACCAGTTATAATATCAGAGAATGATGACAGTTAAGGTACAAGATAGCATCCCTATTTGATAAATGGTAAGAATAATGTTATTTATTTTATCCGCCAAAGTGTAGTAGAGGGTCTATACTACTTTTCTAACCAAGAAATATCAATCAAGTTCACTCCCGCTTCTATTTTATAGCCTATATATATATATACGATCTGTTATTGATTACTGAATTTAAAAGTCAAATTTTCGTATATAAATATAAAAAAAATATATATATATATATATATAGTGAAAGTGCAAAAAAGGAGGTTGAAAACACGAAAACAAATGACTTTAAACATTGTTTTTTTGATTTTTTTTTATAGTAAACCGTGGAGTTTGAGAAGAGATTAACGTCATTTCGTATCTATCTTCAGGTGTTTTTTTATAGAATAAACTCGGACTTATCGTTGGTGGATTGATGATAAAATGAAAATATATCGAAAATTCTTCAAAATTAAAATATTATATCCCTAGAACTACGCAGAATATGATCATAACTTCTTTAAAAATATTTACTCTTTATCGTTGGAGAAGCAGATGATATCTGTAAGTAGAAGCATTCTTTGCTGCCTTTTTTTTTTGAAAATAACCAGTTATCTACTTTATAAAAATGCTGGGAGGAGTATATTCAACCGATCTTTACATTTTTTTAGTAGTTAATCAGTATCAGAAGCCGAGTTATAAAGTTATTTCTTGGTTGTTACCATACAATCTCAACCCACGTCGGGAGTAGAGACGTGGTATAAATAACAGCATCTTCGTTTGATGTATAAGATATCGAATACAAGAATTAAAAAAGTTTACAGAGATTATTAAGTGTATTTTTTGACTGTTATAAAGTAACTAAAGCAGGCATTACTGTGAGATACGTACCTGTCAGGTGAGAAATACGACCGTAATCAACTCACCTCTTCTAGACTGACGCCGTCGTAAATATTTGAAGGTAAGAACTGACGTCGTTTTCTGTTAGAATGAGTCCCAATGCTGCTCCAACACCTCACCCACAACGTTTTCTACTGAATTATTTACCGTATCCAGAGATGTAAAAGTGAAGTGGTAGATGATGTAAGTGGGATAAAAACTCGTTTTGTTGCATTCGCCTTTATGTAACCACTGTTTATGTTGGTCGAAGTGAAGTAAAATTCTCACTTTGCTAAATCTTTTACTCCTTAAAAACATCAGGAATAAGATATTTTTCGTATAAAAATAGATGCACTTAACAAATACGGCCAATGAACCTCAATTTAAAGTTTTACAGTCTTACATCACAACGTTACAACTTAATTAGTATATACTAATACCGCTACATTCTTACGATAAAAAATACTCTGTAAAGTGCTACCTGCGCTAATAAATTAACCGTCTTCGATTCTAACACACAGACTCGACGTAAATGGCCCAAAATTAGTCATCCCTATTGGCACTGACCACTTACTCAGGGTTTTCTGAACTACAACTAAAACTTGTATTTACCTCTGACTCAAATATAGCACGCTACAAACTATAACTGATGCTTCTAATAGTTAGAAATCGAATGAGGTAAGAGAATTTCCACTGACTCATCCCTGTTTTCCCAATCACCCCGTGGTGGTTTTGATGCATAACTACGATTCAGAGCATTTTATTCTATTAAATCTCGAATATTTTTAGAATTTCTATCATTTTGAAAAGATTCTGCATGAAATTTAATCCATTTTCACGTGTTTTAACACTGTTTTGATTGTGTTAACGTAATTATCGTTTTCTAACAGAAGAAATATCAAAGAATGAATCGAATCTTCTAATTGCTTCTAAAAATACAAATTAAAAAAAAATATATCTCCAATCAATTTCCTCCAAGACATTGTTAAAGTATTAGTTTCATCAATTGAAATTTGAAATTTTTAAATTCAAAAGTTGCCCTCGGATAGCGAAGATTAGATTGTAAGAATCTTTATGAATATTTGAAAAGACGTTGTAAGTCTTTGTGAAGATTCTTCGTGTATGTATGTGTGTGTGTGTGATTGATTGTGGATTGGAATCGTGATTACTCCGAAGCACACATCTTCTAACAACTATCATCTGCTTGCCACACGAACGTGCAGTCGAGTAAGAAACTATATACTATTTGGACAACGTTAAATCTATCTTGGAGCACGCTACCTCCTCTTTCTTATCTTTTTTCCTAACAGAATAAAATCTGGATCGTCTTAACCAATCAACTTACCTGTCTCCATTTTTTGGACACGAAATTTTGACAGAAGACCATACAAACCCTCTTCTAAAATGTAAGGAGGAAAAACACAACACAGATTTAAAGTAACTGGTTTGTTTAGGAGGCTTGTGACGCGTGTTTTGATCCGGATTAAATTCGAAAATACTTCCAATTTAAAGTATATGGCATAAATGTTTAGGGCAGTTGATACGTTAGCGAAGGAGATGGTTCGGATCTCAAGTATTTTACTTGTAACAATGAAGTTTAAAAACACTAATTTAGCCTGTATTTTGTGTTTATATGTTTATTAAGAGTAAAATTTATCGAAAATATACTTTCCGGAATTTAAAAAAAGCTAGAAAAATGTATAAAAATTGAGAAATAATCATAAAACTAACCACGTTATAATTAAAATCTTAATATCCTAAACGTATAAAAGACGTGTTTGGAGGTAAATTTAGATGTTATTCTTGAACTACAGGATAGGATCCGAATTTATCTCCAATTAGAA
>NW_019385588.1:185969-191849 GCF_000671375.1 Centruroides sculpturatus
CTTGTTTATGTTCATTAATGTGCCTATGTGAAATTTTATTATAAGTGCTACATAAAACATACAATTGTACAATTCTAGTAAGCTCGTGGGCTTCTTAACAATGTAAAGCAGGATATATTACTAGAACCAGGCTAAATTTATGGATTTTTTTAATGAAGCTTATTATATACATTATAATACGCTAATATAAGGAATTTTATGTATTTTTATAAATACAATATATAGCCTATATATGCACACAACAACGTGGCATTCTTCCTGCAGGTAATATTCACTCTATATACGTAGCTTATATAAGTAAATTTAGATAGAAAGGTACGTGTATAGAACGTTTATGATATATACATAAACAGTAAATCAATCTATGAGTTGTATAATATATGAATTTTACGTTTATGTAACGTAGATTAAAAGTATCCGTGCAGGGATATGATTTTCCAATATTTTCATGTATGTTTATACAGAGGAAGCGTAAGTCGAAAATACATCCTTATCACGTAAAGCTGATAATAAATATTGACGTATATAAATAACATGTACATAAAATAAAATATTACAAGAATTTTATGCAATAAAAGCGTATAATAAGCCCTTAAAACATAATAGGATCGAATGCAGATGTATGACTATGGTAAATGTTACGTTTGTACGCGTATAACAAGTTAAAATTATGTAGATTTATACGAGCGTTACGTCTAAATAATTAAAAATTTATTATATAATTATCAAAGTATAGGAAATATCGCTTAAATAGCTTCAATATCTGTACAGATACACTTCACCAGTTTTGATCGTAACCATCCTTGTTGATATAAAATAAGCCAATCACTATGGTTACTAATATGGACAAATGACGTGATCCGTATCATTTAGATCGGCTGTGACGTCATTGGGAGTAGAGAGATCACGTGATTTCCCGATATTACTTTTTTTCGCTCCTCACCTATTGGAGGTAGACGGTAGCGAAAGCGTGATACGTATAGGAAGCGGACGATACTATTTTATATGTCAGGTAGCATATTTATGTGGAAAGTAAATATTTATATAGAAGTACACACACAGTAGCAGCTGTACTAACCAATGGCAACGAATTTTCCTCTTTCAATAAAGAGAAATAGCATGACAAACTGCATTTCATAAAACCATGGAATGAACTTATTCTGATATTAAAATCGACAATATTTTCTGTGTAAATTTAAATATTTTTTTTAAAATTAAATAATAGAATTTATTTTATTTTTAGCAATAAATAAAGTGCGTTATTAAATTTAGGAGAGATAATATCTTGAGACGGTAAAGAGCGTAGTTCGGTATCTATTTGCAGCATCATTTCCCAAAGGATGCGAATGGAGAGAGAGAACTTTGTCAGTCAGAAAGACAAAGTTGAAGTATTATATTTAGAAGTTTGCTGAAAAGTTTTAATGTGCAAAGATATTTCGACCGCAGAAACATGTCTACCAATATAATACTTTTCGATAAAAGTTCCATTCTCTATACGATTAGTCTCTCCTTGCTTAATTGATTCTCGCCTTGGCGGAGTAACTTTCGCTGTTTGCACATATTGAAGTGACAGCTGTAGTATTGATCTAGTCAGATAGAGGAATTTAAGATATCTTCTTCTTTTTTTCCACTTTCATCTATCTACAGAAACGTATTTCAATTTAAACTTTTCTGATTCGATTTCGAAACAGTTTATTTACAAACCGGATACAAAACTCAGTTAACCCCCTTCTTTTCCTAAAGAGTACGAGATCCTCATCTCGTCCTTCCGTTACACAAAGAATTAGTTAACTTCCTTTCTTCCTTGAAAGAGAAAAGTCTTCATTTCGCTTCTTTTCTTATATAAAGAATTAGTTAACCCCCTTTTTAAACTTAAATTGAAAAGTTTTTCTTCCTTCTATCCGTTACTGAATTAGTTAAGTCCCTTCTTCCTTCTACAATCTTCATCTTACTCCTTCTGTTACAGAATTAGTTAACCCCATTTTTTTACTTAGATGGAAAAGTTTCTCATCTCTTTCTCTCCTTTACTGAATTAGTTATCCTCCTCTTCTTTCTAAAACGTGGATCTTCGTTCCTTTCTAACGTTACAGAATGTAGCACTCAATTTTTTTTTCTTAAAGGAAACCTTCGTCTCATTCTCGCCTTTACAAAATTAATTATTTGATTCTTTCCTTGAAAAGATAAAGATTTTCAGCTTACGCTCCTGAGTAAAAAGATCATCTTTTCATCCCCTCAA
Organism: Centruroides sculpturatus; assembly: GCF_000671375.1. Taxonomy (NCBI): domain Eukaryota; kingdom Metazoa; phylum Arthropoda; class Arachnida; order Scorpiones; family Buthidae; genus Centruroides; species Centruroides sculpturatus. The sequence continues at coordinate 188,206 of NW_019385588.1, forward strand.
TTACTGAAATTAGTTAACATCATTCTCTCCTAAAGAAAAGATTTTCATTCATAAACCACGCTTACAGAAACAGTAGTCAATCTCCTTTCTTCTTAAAAAGAAATGCCCCTTCTCATTTATCTCTTCTCTATATTACAAATTCAGTTAACACTTTAAATGAAAGAGATTCTCTTCTTGCATTTCCTATTGCAAAAAGACCCTCTTTCTCTAAAGAAATGACAAAAATCTACATTCTTATTCTTCAGTCAACCTTCCCTCCGTTACAAGAACTATCAACCGTTTCTTACCGTTATTGAAACTTATCCTATTCTATCCTTTTTAAATTAATTAGTTAATTATTCTTCTCAAAAGAAGTAAATTTCTGTCTTACATTCCTAAGAAAACAAGATCTCACATCCTCATTTACTGAAATTAGTTAATTTCAATTTCTCCATCTCATCCATGAAATATTCATACGGCAGCAACAGTAATCACAATCTCCAGCTTCCACGAAAGAAAACGTTCTTCATCCTCGCTCCATTTTATTTTAAATAATTTCTAACATCTTTCTTTCAAAAATTTATTCCGTTTGATCTACTCATCTTCAGTTACACGAAGATTCTCAACAGTTCTCCGCTATAAGCGAAGGAATTATTTACTGCATCCAACCGAATTCACCAAAGATTTTTATAAAATCTCAACTTACCTTTGCTTCCTACCGGAAAATATTATTTACCCCGTTTTAATGTTGTGAGGAAGTGTCATCTATTGTGTAAGTTATCTTTAATTCCATGCAACGTCATCTACATTCTAAACTGCAACGCGATCATTATATTTGGCTTCGGGCCAAGCAGATTACTGGCAGTTTTTTTATATTCAGCCCCCCTTCAACCCAATAATCTGTAAATTTATTCATTTTCAGCCATTATAAATTATTCCAGAGAGACTTATAAAAGGGGATCACATTTACATGTTTGTCCTCTTTATAAATTCACACACGGCTCGTTCTTTCTATCCCCAAAATATCTCGCTATTATTTATTTTTTAATGTACAATAAATGTATGTAAATACGTCTTAAAAACTAGAATTTAAATGTGATATAAATTCTATAAAATCGTTTAGAAAACTGAGAGAAAAATATTTTTATAAACGTCACCCAGTTTGATTGGAAAGAGACAGGGGCAGCTGTTTGTCATATTTGTTTTCTGTCGCAGTGGGGTGTAACAAGTGGTTGGTTTCCGGTTATTTTGAGTAATAGTGCTGTATCATATGCCAAATACAATTTTTCATTTAATATTTTCTATCTGTTTGTCGCAATAAAGTAAGAACATCGAAAATTGTGTGCAGTCGAGGTGTCATACGTGGATGCCACTAGCTTAGCACTTGATTTTTTATAACGTACTTCAACCGAACACTGAAACTTTCGAAATTTTCATTTCTATAAGAAGTTATTTTATCATAAACAAGTAAAAAATCTTCTTATAAAAAGTTTTTCATAAATCCTTCGAAGTATATCACACAAGATCCTTCGTAACCACAGAAGACCCCGTGGTCCCTTTGTGCTTACGTTTAAAAATATAAAATAATAAATTTAATAATACGAAGATCTAATTTTAATAGCACTACTAAATTTAGTAACATAATGAATTAAATTATCTAAAATGAAATACATTCTTCAACACGATTCGAAAGAATTTCTTCTCTTGTAAGCCTGTATTAAATCTCTTCGTATTTTTCACCCTACAGTTATTTTAAAGGTTTTTAAAAAAAATGATAAACGCCAGAAGAAAATTGGCTAACATTAAAAAATTTGGCTAAAATTTTTAAATGTTACTAAATTTAATTATATTTTTAAAAACTAAGTATATTGGCCAACGTCACAACTAGAGACCGCTCAAGAACAGAAGCCACTTGTTGCCTGCACTGGAGTATTTTTCTACGAAAGATATATAAAAAGAGTGGCTAATAACTACTACAACGTCCTTTCGACTTTAAAACCAACTACTTGCCACTTATATAGAGCTTTCTGAAACTGGAAAACGTTGTATGTGTCTAAAGATCATTCAGCCAAGTCCTATATAATCCTATAGAATCGGTGAAGAAAAATATCTTTTCTTGTGCTGCTTTCTTTTTTTTAAGGTTCCAAATCTTTTCACGTCCTCCGCCGAGGATTCTACACTCTCTGTGGAACGTCTTTTCACTGCTTTCTTCTTTTAACTGTGTTTTAAAAAGCGATACTATCTTTACTTTACAAGCACGGACATTAAACAACCGCAGATGGGAATATATTTCTTTTTTTCCTTAACGCCTTTCGTATCAAATCCAAGATTTGATATAAAACAACTCGAGTGAATAGATTTTTTCTCCTGAGCAAGAAGAGAAAACCCTTCAGAAAATTTTTTTACAATATCAAAAAAAAACCTAAAAAGTTGAAGGTGCTTCAAAATTAGATATTGCAGGAAAATCTCTATTAATTGAAGATTTAAAAATGAATTTTTATTCGAAATCCCTAATTTTAGGGATCGAAAAATTAAAATGTTAAAATATGTCGAGTGTTTAGATATAATTTAATTAGGGCTTCGGATAAATCTTTAATAGGAGGAAGTACCAAATCTTGAATAACAAAATAATCCGCAAATCTTTGGGTATTTTCATGTTAGAAATTCCAAAAATTCTTAGATGAAGCTCGAAAATTCTCTTAAAAACGGGATCTTCTAAAATTTCAAGTTCTCTAATTTATAATATTTAAAAAAAAATTACATTTTTTTTAGTTTTTTTTCTGTTTATATTAAATTATTACGTACGTTAAAGTCCTTAGTTTAATATAATACAAAAGTTTATTAGCAGATGTAAAATGTATAAGTGAAACCTCACTGACGGGAGCATAAAAAAAAAAGGTCGTTGTTTACAGGTTGCCGTTATTAGCGGTTCGATCGTATTTTGAAGGAGATAAATTCTATGATTAAAAATTATTCTAGAAATTGGAATTTTTAGAAATAAACTGATCATAAATTATAAGAAACATCTTAAAAAATAATTTTTTAGATAATCTATAAACATCTACAATAATCTATAAAGAGTATCATAAATTTTTTAGATCATGTTAGATCGCATTTAATGTACAGTACACTTTGATATATTGATATATCAAGCACTTAAAGCTTAATATAAAAAAAATATATAAAAATATTTAGTACATTTTTATAGTAAAATTTAAAAAAATTAGAGGTTTTTTTTAATATAAAATTTATTAAAAATTAGAAAGATATGACGAGAGGAATTAAGTTGTTTTATATACAAATTTATCATTTTGTACACGTATTTATACGTATATAAATATTTAAACCAATTTTTAAAAAAAAAAATCAGCCAGTTCATAATAAAAAAAATATATACTAATTTTTCAAATAATTTTTTTTTCAATTCAAAGTGAATATCTATTCACATTAAAGGATGTAAACATCTTTCTTTACTACAAAGAGAGGAGGGACACATCAAATTGCTGGCATTCTAATTGAGAGTCTGCAGTTATTCTTAGATGCTGCATAATAATATTTTTATAAGAAAATTAAAAGAATTCTGTGGAAAAAAAGAATGTTTTTTTTTTGTTAATTTTTTGATATTTAAGAGACTTTTTAAATATAATCCGAAGGTCCTCTCTCAG
>NW_019385588.1:191923-197132 GCF_000671375.1 Centruroides sculpturatus
TATTTAAATTATAAATTTTAAAAATAATAACTTAATAATAATAATTTAAAATTATTTTTACAACTTCCTCTTTAATTTCTGGAGAAATTTATACTTCTAGAAGATGCAAAGTTGTAAATATATAGCTGTTCTAATCCCTATTGCTTGTTTATGTTCATTAATGTGCCTATGTGAAATTTTATTATAAGTGCTACATAAAACATACAATTGTACAATTCTAGTAAGCTCGTGGGCTTCTTAACAATGTAAAGCAGGATATATTACGAGAACCAGGCTAAATTTATGGATTTTTTTTTTAATGAAGCTTATTATATACATTATAATACGCTAATATAAGGAATTTTATGTATTTTTATAAATACAATATATAGCCTATATATGCACACAACAACGTGGCATTCTTCCTGCAGGTAATATTCACTCTATATACGTAGCTTATATAAGTAAATTTAGATAGAAAGGTACGTGTATAGAACGTTTATGATATATACATAAACAGTAAATCAATCTATGAGTTGTATAATATATGAATTTTACGTTTATGTAACGTAGATTAAAAGTATCCGTGCAGGGATATGATTTTCCAATATTTTCATGTATGTTTATACAGAGGAAGCGTAAGTCGAAAATACATCCTTATCACGTAAAGCTGATAATAAATATTGACGTATATAAATAACATGTACATAAAATAAAATATTACAAGAATTTTATGCAATAAAAGCGTATAATAAGCCCTTAAAACATAATAGGATCGAATGCAGATGTATGACTATGGTAAATGTTACGTTTGTACGCGTATAACAAGTTAAAATTATGTAGATTTATACGAGCGTTACGTCTAAATAATTAAAAATTTATTATATAATTATCAAAGTATAGGAAATATCGCTTAAATAGCTTCAATATCTGTACAGATACACTTCACCAGTTTTGATCGTAACCATCCTTGTTGATATAAAATAAGCCAATCACTATGGTTACTAATATGGACAAATGACGTGATCCGTATCATTTAGATCGGCTGTGACGTCATTGGGAGTAGAGAGATCACGTGATTTCCCGATATTACTTTTTTTCGCTCCTCACCTATTGGAGGTAGACGGTAGCGAAAGCGTGATACGTATAGGAAGCGGACGATACTATTTTATATGTCAGGTAGCATATTTATGTGGAAAGTAAATATTTATATAGAAGTACACACACAGTAGCAGCTGTACTAACCAATGGCAACGAATTTTCCTCTTTCAATAAAGAGAAATAGCATGACAAACTGCATTTCATAAAACCATGGAATGAACTTATTCTGATATTAAAATCGACAATATTTTCTGTGTAAATTTAAATATTTTTTTAAAAATTAAATAATAGAATTTATTTTATTTATAGCAATAAATAAAGTGCGTTATTAAATTTAGGAGAGATAATATCTTGAGACGGTAAAGAGCGTAGTTCGGTATCTATTTGCAGCATCATTTCCCAAAGGATGCGAATGGAGAGAGAGAACTTTGTCAGTCAGAAAGACAAAGTTGAAGTATTATATTTAGAAGTTTGCTGAAAAGTTTTAATGTGCAAAGATATTTCGACCGCAGAAACATGTCTACCAATATAATACTTTTCGATAAAAGTTCCATTCTCTATACGATTAGTCTCTCCTTGCTTAATTGATTCTCGCCTTGGCGGAGTAACTTTCGCTGTTTGCACATATTGAAGTGACAGCTGTAGTATTGATCTAGTCAGATAGAGGAATTTAAGATATCTTCTTCTTTTTTTCCACTTTCATCTATCTACAGAAACGTATTTCAATTTAAACTTTTCTGATTCGATTTCGAAACAGTTTATTTACAAACCGGATACAAAACTCAGTTAACCCCCTTCTTTTCCTAAAGAGTACGAGATCCTCATCTCGTCCTTCCGTTACACAAAGAATTAGTTAACTTCCTTTCTTCCTTGAAAGAGAAAAGTCTTCATTTCGCTTCTTTTCTTATATAAAGAATTAGTTAACCCCCTTTTTAAACTTAAATTGAAAAGTTTTTCTTCCTTCTATCCGTTACTGAATTAGTTAAGTCCCTTCTTCCTTCTACAATCTTCATCTTACTCCTTCTGTTACAGAATTAGTTAACCCCATTTTTTTACTTAGATGGAAAAGTTTCTCATCTCTTTCTCTCCTTTACTGAATTAGTTATCCTCCTCTTCTTTCTAAAACGTGGATCTTCGTTCCTTTCTAACGTTACAGAATGTAGCACTCAATTTTTTTTTCTTAAAGGAAACCTTCGTCTCATTCTCGCCTTTACAAAATTAATTATTTGATTCTTTCCTTGAAAAGATAAAGATTTTCAGCTTACGCTCCTGAGTAAAAAGATCATCTTTTCATCCCCTCAATTACTGAAATTAGTTAACATCATTCTCTCCTAAAGAAAAGATTTTCATTCATAAACCACGCTTACAGAAACAGTAGTCAATCTCCTTTCTTCTTAAAAAGAAATGCCCCTTCTCATTTATCTCTTCTCTATATTACAAATTCAGTTAACACTTTAAATGAAAGAGATTCTCTTCTTGCATTTCCTATTGCAAAAAGACCCTCTTTCTCTAAAGAAATGACAAAAATCTACATTCTTATTCTTCAGTCAACCTTCCCTCCGTTACAAGAACTATCAACCGTTTCTTACCGTTATTGAAACTTATCCTATTCTATCCTTTTTAAATTAATTAGTTAATTATTCTTCTCAAAAGAAGTAAATTTCTGTCTTACATTCCTAAGAAAACAAGATCTCACATCCTCATTTACTGAAATTAGTTAATTTCAATTTCTCCATCTCATCCATGAAATATTCATACGGCAGCAACAGTAATCACAATCTCCAGCTTCCACGAAAGAAAACGTTCTTCATCCTCGCTCCATTTTATTTTAAATAATTTCTAACATCTTTCTTTCAAAAATTTATTCCGTTTGATCTACTCATCTTCAGTTACACGAAGATTCTCAACAGTTCTCCGCTATAAGCGAAGGAATTATTTACTGCATCCAACCGAATTCACCAAAGATTTTTATAAAATCTCAACTTACCTTTGCTTCCTACCGGAAAATATTATTTACCCCGTTTTAATGTTGTGAGGAAGTGTCATCTATTGTGTAAGTTATCTTTAATTCCATGCAACGTCATCTACATTCTAAACTGCAACGCGATCATTATATTTGGCTTCGGGCCAAGCAGATTACTGGCAGTTTTTTTATATTCAGCCCCCCTTCAACCCAATAATCTGTAAATTTATTCATTTTCAGCCATTATAAATTATTCCAGAGAGACTTATAAAAGGGGATCACATTTACATGTTTGTCCTCTTTATAAATTCACACACGGCTCGTTCTTTCTATCCCCAAAATATCTCGCTATTATTTATTTTTTAATGTACAATAAATGTATGTAAATACGTCTTAAAAACTAGAATTTAAATGTGATATAAATTCTATAAAATCGTTTAGAAAACTGAGAGAAAAATATTTTTATAAACGTCACCCAGTTTGATTGGAAAGAGACAGGGGCAGCTGTTTGTCATATTTGTTTTCTGTCGCAGTGGGGTGTAACAAGTGGTTGGTTTCCGGTTATTTTGAGTAATAGTGCTGTATCATATGCCAAATACAATTTTTCATTTAATATTTTCTATCTGTTTGTCGCAATAAAGTAAGAACATCGAAAATTGTGTGCAGTCGAGGTGTCATACGTGGATGCCACTAGCTTAGCACTTGATTTTTTATAACGTACTTCAACCGAACACTGAAACTTTCGAAATTTTCATTTCTATAAGAAGTTATTTTATCATAAACAAGTAAAAAATCTTCTTATAAAAAGTTTTTCATAAATCCTTCGAAGTATATCACACAAGATCCTTCGTAACCACAGAAGACCCCGTGGTCCCTTTGTGCTTACGTTTAAAAATATAAAATAATAAATTTAATAATACGAAGATCTAATTTTAATAGCACTACTAAATTTAGTAACATAATGAATTAAATTATCTAAAATGAAATACATTCTTCAACACGATTCGAAAGAATTTCTTCTCTTGTAAGCCTGTATTAAATCTCTTCGTATTTTTCACCCTACAGTTATTTTAAAGGTTTTTAAAAAAAATGATAAACGCCAGAAGAAAATTGGCTAACATTAAAAAATTTGGCTAAAATTTTTAAATGTTACTAAATTTAATTATATTTTTAAAAACTAAGTATATTGGCCAACGTCACAACTAGAGACCGCTCAAGAACAGAAGCCACTTGTTGCCTGCACTGGAGTATTTTTCTACGAAAGATATATAAAAAGAGTGGCTAATAACTACTACAACGTCCTTTCGACTTTAAAACCAACTACTTGCCACTTATATAGAGCTTTCTGAAACTGGAAAACGTTGTATGTGTCTAAAGATCATTCAGCCAAGTCCTATATAATCCTATAGAATCGGTGAAGAAAAATATCTTTTCTTGTGCTGCTTTCTTTTTTTTTAAGGTTCCAAATCTTTTCACGTCCTCCGCCGAGGATTCTACACTCTCTGTGGAACGTCTTTTCACTGCTTTCTTCTTTTAACTGTGTTTTAAAAAGCGATACTATCTTTACTTTACAAGCACGGACATTAAACAACCGCAGATGGGAATATATTTCTTTTTTTCCTTAACGCCTTTCGTATCAAATCCAAGATTTGATATAAAACAACTCGAGTGAATAGATTTTTTCTCCTGAGCAAGAAGAGAAAACCCTTCAGAAAATTTTTTTACAATATCAAAAAAAAACCTAAAAAGTTGAAGGTGCTTCAAAATTAGATATTGCAGGAAAATCTCTATTAATTGAAGATTTAAAAATGAATTTTTATTCGAAATCCCTAATTTTAGGGATCGAAAAATTAAAATGTTAAAATATGTCGAGTGTTTAGATATAATTTAATTAGGGCTTCGGATAAATCTTTAATAGGAGGAAGTACCAAATCTTGAATAACAAAATAATCCGCAAATCTTTGGGTATTTTCATGTTAGAAATTCCAAAAATTCTTAGATGAAGCTCGAAAATTCTCTTAAAAACGGGATCTTCTAAAATTTCAAGTTCTCTAATTTATAATATTTAAAAAAAAAATTACATTTTAAATAAGAGTTCATACATTTAGAATCGTTAAAAATCCACTAAAATTAAAAAAAAATAATCAAATTTTAAAAATTCTAGCA